>NC_140478.1:33769014-33854014 GCF_051167445.1 Perissodus microlepis
GTAACTTAAAGAAATATATGTCTCTGGCCATTTCACTTTTAATCTTGTCACGCGTATCTGGCAGTGCTCTTGTTTATGCCTAGATTAAATCTCCAGGGTCCCTGCGTACTCGCAGTTCTTTAGTTGTGTTCCATTTCTCCATGCACAGCATTGAGTTCGGTTCTTCCACTTTTGTGATGAGCTGCAACTGTGAGATCCTGTCCAGCTCTTTTTTTTTTAAGACGATCCCTAAGCGGAGCTGGGACTCTCCGTGGAGCATGGATTAGCGGCTTTGCATCATCTTTCAGCTGGACACTGTACAGTGGCTTGCAAAAGTATTCGGCCCCTTGAACTTTCCCACATTTTGTCACATTACAGCCACAAACATGAATCAATTTTATTGGAATTCCACGTGAAAGACCAACACAAAGTGGTGTACACGTGAGAAGTGGAACGAAAATCATACATGATTCCAAACATTTTTTACAAATAAATAACTGCAAAGTGGGGTGTGCGTAATTATTCAGCCCCCTTTGGTCTGAGTGCAGTCAGTTGCCCATAGACATTGCCTGATGAGTGCTAATGACTAAATAGAGTGCACCTGTGTGTACTCTAATGTCAGTACAAATACAGCTGCTCTGTGACGGCCTCAGAGGTTGTCTAAGAGAATATTGGGAGCAACAACACCATGAAGTCCAAAGAACACACCAGACAGGTCAGGGATAAAGTTATTGGGAAATTTAAAGCAGGCTTAGGCTACAAAAATATTTCCCAAGCCTTGAACATCCCACAGAGCACTGTTCAAGCCATCATTCAGAAATGGAAGGAGTATGGCACAACTGTAAACCTACCAAGACAAGGCCGTCCACCTAAACCAGGGGTGTCCAAACTCCGGCCTGTGGGCCGCAGTTGGCCCGCAAGTAATTTTATAAATAGAATAGAATATGGCCCGCACTTCAACTTTTGCTTGAGTGTATTGCACTTCTTCGTTTTAACACCAGGGGGAGCTACTGTTGATCAAGGCAGTTGCTCCACCAAAAAGGACAATCAGAGAAGAAATTTACCCCCAAGTTACTAAACGTGGCAGAACCAAAGAAGCGAAAGGTAGAAAGTGAGTGCAGAAAATTTCAGAGACGGTGGGAGAGTGAATATTTCTTCAAAGAATTCAAGGGGAAGCGTGTCTGTTTGATCTGCACTGAAACTGTGGCAGTTATGAAAGAGTATAATGTACGACGTCATTATGAAACCAAACATCAGGCCTATGCATCCGACACTGGTGCTGAGCGAGAGCAGAAATTAACTCTCCTGCAGGGTCAGCAACAGTATTTATTTCGTGCTCAAAAGGTCCAGGAAAAGGCTCCAATAGCCAGCTATGAGGTCGCCCAACTCATCGCAAGACATGGCGAGCCTTTTTCAGATGGAGACCTCATAAAACACGGCCTCGTTAAAGTCACGAAATAATGTGGAAAAAGTGCAGGACTTCAACAACGTCAGCGTGTCCAGAAATCCAGTTGTGCGACGCACTGAAGACTCGTCAGCCAACATTAAACTGCAACTGTCTGATAAAGCTGTGCTTTTGATTTTTACTCCATCGCATGCGATGAGAGCACCGATGCCACAGACGCCGCACAGCTGCTAATTTTTGCTGGGAGTGGACGAGAGCACGAGCGCTTTAGGTGAGTAAAAACTATATTCCACAGTACCCGTGTGTTAATGTGCAGGTACACATGCTTCAAATATCAGTAATGCGCATCGATTCTGTCACTACTCTGCTTTTGTGCACCACTTTCTTATCTGCGTTTTTCTTGTTAACACACAGAGCACACACCGCTGTGCACAGCGCACGCACACGCAGTCAGCCGATCTCATCTGATGCACATTTGCTCCTTCATCAAGTGACATTTGTCCGAATTTTTGGCACGAGTGGCGTCGGATCAACACCGCAGCTGAATGGCCCGATTTACAAACCCAGCGCAGCTGATACTCACCAGAAGAATTTACTAAAATTATGCACTCCTGTTATTAAGCCCAGTTCAGTCTGTTAATATTGATAACGGTTTCCAACGAACCTTATTAGGTGTGTTGCTAAGCCTAATAACTTAAATAACAGGCTTTATTTATTGCTTTCTTTATTGTTTTTTCTCTGTGCTGTAAATCTTTATGGCTTTAAAAAAATATCGAGATATATATCGTATATCACCATCCAGCTAAAGAATATCGAGATATGAATTTTGGGCCATATCGCCCAGTCCTAGTTTCATGTTATTGGGAGTATATGCTTCATAACCTGAGTGCCTCTCACTTTCTTCTGCTTTATTGTGCTCAGTTTTTACATTTCCAGGAGACACTGCCCACAAAGAAAGTCGCACCTCCTTCCCATAAGCAGGACACTGTCAGGGTTCATGTCTGCCACCACATGGCTTTCAGGAGTAGGGATGGGTATTGATAAGATTTTCATGATTCCGATTCCAGTTTCGATTCTGTTTAACGATTCGATTCTTTATCGATTCTTTATCGATTCTATTTTTTAAAAAGGAGAACACTAAGGTCGATTAGCTTAGAACTTTGTTTTATATCTTCTCTTTGAACAAGATAGAAATTTAGGCGTAACATGGCCTTACAAACCCAACAGTGAGATCTTAAGAGATCCACAGCCTACGGCTCTTCAATGGGGGGTCACAGGGTCCCCGGGGGAAAAAACTGTAAATGTAAAATAATAAAATAAATATTCTTCTGTAGCAATAACAAAGTATAACATAAATTATTCTGTAGCAATTACACAAGAATATCCAGTAATGTCCCTGCCTACAATTAAACACATTCACTTACCGAAAATCATCTGCTGTGGCAAATGGGTGCAAGCCTTTGACCACAAACTGAGTCACTGCTCGGTGACATTTGTCTATCCTGGCCTGAAAGGAGACGCTACCGGTAGACTGCAGCGAGAACTGCCAGCATCTGAGCCAGACTCTGTCTCTCTCATCACGGTCACCTAAATGCACAGTAATGGCAGGTTTTGTAATAAGGCAGATCGCGCTAACATAATATGCACTGTTATGCTGGGCTTACACTGTGCGACTTTTTGGCCCATTTTGAGCCGATTTGTCAGTCATGCGACCGTTTTGGTGATCGCCCGATTTTGGCCATAATCGTGTGACGTGCATCGTGTAGTATACGTGGGGTAACGAGAAGCGATTAACACCTCACGACCAGCTCCCAATCATCAATCGCTTGGTCGGTTGGTTGAAATCCTCACGACCGTCGTGAGGGTGTCACCGCAGCTTCTCACACTGCGCACGTGCAAACATATAAATGTCGGTGAAAAAGACGGCGCACCACGGCTGTGCAGCGTGTGATCTGGACACAAGAGATGGAAGCACAACTTGTAGAGCTTTGGAAAGCTCATCCGAGCCTTTTCGATGTGGCCTCACAAAATTATCACGACCACAACAACCGTGAAAATAGTTGGATCTACACTGCTGCTCAATCACAGCTGCCTGATCAATGCTTTTTCATTAGCAATTTAGCAAAGTTGATGGTGGTGTGTGTGTCTTTGTGAGTGAAAGACAGAGAGGGAGAGCGAGCGACAGATTTTCTGTTATAACCTTCATTTTATGGACGCACAGTGTGAGCACTCGGGTCGCATCAGAGCGTCAGGCCGTATAGTGTGAGACCTGCATCGTGACCAACGAACTTCTAACCCCTGCGAGTCAATCGTACAGTTTGAGCAGGAGCTGAATAACGTGACTGAAAAAAATCGCACAGTGTTTGCCCAGCATAAGTTGATTATTTACCTGCCGCATTAACGGGAGAGGACGTGCAAACGTTACCGCTGCTGCTGGGTTGAGATTCACGAGTCCGGAATTAAAAACACGACATTCATTTAAGGTCATCGCGTGTTTTGTGAGCAAATGCTTTAGCATATTCGTAGCGTTTCCTCCCTTAAATGAAATATCTACTTTGCAAGTATTGCAAGTTGCCCTGTTGTCATCCGTTCTCGTAAAGTATAACCAAACTTTTGAGCGTTTGAGCCGCCATGCTTCCTGCCAGGTAAAGGACGCTCCGCAACGTGGTGACGTCATGCAGGGCGACTGGAATCGATAAGGGAATAGTTTGCGAAAATGGCAAACAATTCCAAGGAATTGAAACAGTGGGAACCGGTTCTCAACAAGAACCGGTTTTCGATACCCATCCCTATTCAGGAGTACATTGGATTATCTTTGCTGGTGACACATTCTTCTTCATTTTCTTTTTAACCACAGCTATTTTCACACTTGTTTCATTAAATGCCTTTGCATGCTGCGAAGCTAACTCACTTGCATGACGCAGTCTTTCTGCTTCATCCACAGTTGGTTCGGCACGTCTGAGCAGCCGTTCTCTAGTCCGTTTGTCATGAATATTCACAATTGGATCACAGACCATAGAATTTTTTAGCTCCCCAAAATCACATGACTGTGCTTTAAGCTTCAGATCAGTCACAAAGCAATCAAAAGTGTCTTCTGGTTGCTGCAGCTGAGATCAGAAGATGTACCTATCATATACTGTGTTCTTCTGTGGTCAACTTTTTAACCACTTATTTCTGTCACCAACTTCCTCGAACCTGAACGTGTTGAAGACTTCAGCGGTGTGAGGACCAGCCACCGTGAGCAGCAACACAATTTTCCTGGTGTCGGGTTCAGAGTCCAGTCCCATGGCAGCCATATACAGCTTAGACTGATGAACTGAGACTGGTGTCCACATCCCCACCAGTTTCAGCCCTTCCAGTGGATTCAAACTTTCCATCTTGAGCAGAACTTTGGACGGCTGTCGCTTTCACTTTTACCTTTTACTCCTTGCACTTGATCTGATGCGCTCTCCTCTTCTACTGAATCTTCCCAGGGTTGCCGTCTTTCACCCCTCCTGTTCATTCTGTAAACGAATGAGTGTCGCAGTAATTTCACTAACAGACACATCCTGAAGTTTGCTGATGACACAGTGATCGTTAGTCTTCTTTTGGGGACGAGTCAGGCCATGGGCAGGTTGTAGAAGAGTTTGTGGCTAGGTGTGATGAGTCCTTCCTTTCATTAAATGTGTCAAAAACAAAAGACATCAAATCAAAGTTTATTTCTATAGCACATTTTAAAAGACCGGAGTATATCAAAGTGCTTCACAGTAGTACCGCTATGCAGGTAAAATTCAGGGCAGAGCATGACAAGTAAAACAAGGTACAAGGTACAGACAGTACAATTAAATAGTGCAATGCACCAGATGAAAGTCAAACTAAATTGCTTCAAAGACAAAATTAAACTAGTGGGCTTTTAGGCGCGATTTAAACAATTGAATGGACTCAGACGTGCAGACATCAACTGGGAGATTGTTCCAGAGTCTAGGTGTGGCAATAGCAAAGGCACGGTCACCTCTGGTCTTTAATCGAGACCTTGGTTACACTAAGAGCAGTTAGCTAGATGATCTTTGTGGTCTCTTGGGGTTATACAAGTTGAGGAGGTCAGTTAGGTAGCTAGGCGCCAGGTTATTTTTAAAAGTAAGCAAAAGGATTTTAAAGTCAATACGGTATTTAACGGGATAATTGATTTTAGGAAGTCTTTTTATAGGTCATCACCTGCTATGATTAAAGCTGCTGATATTGAGATTGCGGAGTGTTACAAGTATTTAGGGGTTGTTCTTGACCACAAACTGTGTTTTGAGCCTCATGCTGATGCCGCTACATCATCAGCATCAGAACACCCTCGGTTGGGACTTTGGGCCCAGCCCTGGGACACCGTGCTGGGTCCATCTCTACACATGACTGTCAGCTTGTTGCCACGTGTCTCAGGTAGTTGTACTGCCCTCTTGTGGTCACGAATGTAATTGTTCTGCCCTTTACTCATGGTGGTCGCTTAGAGTACCAATCAGGTGAAACCGGATCATCTTTTACGGCACACCTGATCATTTCTCACAGCACGCCTATGTGCCGCGGCACAGTTTGGGAAACACTGAACTAGAGAGTTGAAAAATAAGTTTGGAGAAGTGCAGCTGGCTAAAATTCACGGGGATGGAAACTTGTTGATAGTAGTTAAGACAGAAGGACAGAAAAAGTGTAAGAACACTGTGGGAGAGAAAAGGATATTAGGAGAAAGAAAAGTGACATGGGGTGATTATAGAATAGAATAGAATTCAACTTTATTGTCATTGCACATGTCACAGGTACAGGGCAACGAAATGCAGTTTGCATCCATCCAGAAGTGCTTTAGCCATGACATAGATATATTACAAATATATATTAGCAATAATATAGATATGTGAGTATATTACAGAAATGGGTCTATTATGGTATGTAATATGTGCACGGTATGAAGTATGTTATGAATATGCTATAACTATAAGTATGTGCAGGCTATGAACAGGATATAAATATGAAAAAAACTATACAGAAATGTGAACTATGCAAGTTATAAACAGTTGTAGAATTAAAAATTATCGTATGTACAGAATGATTATTTACACAGAACTATACAGTAGTGCAGTTAAGATAAGTGAGATATGTGGATAATTTCTACAGAGGTATATAAAGTGCTGGTGGTTGAGAGTGGTGGTTCAGTCCATGTTATTATTGTGTGTTTGAGGGTACAGTTGTCCATTGTGTGTGTAGGTGGTTGTGGGTGTGTGTATGTCCAGTCCATGTGTTAACGTGGGTCAGATGTCAGGAGGCAGAGTTCAGGGGTCTGACAGCTGTGGGGAAGAAGCTTTTCCGGTACCTGGTGGTCTTAGTCCGGAGGCTCCTGTAGCGCCTCCCAGAGGGCAGGAGGGTGAAGAGTCCATGTGATGGGTGACTGGGGTCTTTGATGATTTTCCCAGCCCTTTTCAGACACCGCTTCCTGTAGATGTCCTTTATGGCAGGAAGTGGTGCTCCGGCGATGCGCTGGGCAGTTTTCACGACCCTCTGCAACGCCTTCCGGTCCGAGGCAGAGCAGTTCCCGTACCAGACTGTTATACAGTTGGTCAGGATGCTCTCGATGGTGCAGCGATAGAAGTTCACCAGGATGTCTGAGGACAGGTGGTTCTTCCTCAGAGTCCTCAAGAAGAAGAGGCGCTGGTGAGCCTTCTTGACCGGCTTGGAGCAGTTGGTCGTCCAGATGAGAACCTCGGAGATGTGGACTCCCTGGAACTTGAAGCTGCTCACACGCTCCACAGCCGTTCCGTTAATGTGGATGGGTGGATGTGGGTCAGCATTCCTCCTGTAGTCCACGATGAGCTCCTTGGTCTTCTCGGTGTTAAGCAGCAGGTTGTTTGTGTCGCACCACTCAGCCAGACGATCTACCTCCTCCCTGTAGGCGGCCAATCACCGTGGTGTCATCTGCAAACTTAATGATGGTGTTGGAACCATTGGCAGGTCTGCAGTCGTGGGTGAAGGGGGAGTAGAGGAAAGGGCTCATCACACAGCCTTGTGGTACACCGGTGTTCATTGTGATGCTAGATGAGCAGCGGTTATCCAGCCGGACATGTTGGGGGCGGTTGGTCAGGAAGTCCAGTAACCATTTGCACATGAGGGAACTGATGCCCAGGTCTGTCAGTTTCCTGATGAGTTGTGAGGGGTGGATTGTATTGAATGCTGAACTGAAGTCTATAAACAGCATTCTGGCGCAGGTGTTGTTTTTGTCCAGGTGTGAGAGGACAGAGTGCAGCGTGATGGAGACTGCATCCTCTGTGCTCCTGTTCTGGCGGTATGCGAATTGGTGGGGGTCCAGGGTGGGGGGGAGACAGGATTTGAAGTGTGCTAGGACCAGCTGCTCTAAGCACTTAGTGATGATGGGGGTGAGGGCTACTGGGCGGTAGTCATTGAGGCTAGATGGGTTGGAGTTTTTGGGTATCGGGACGATGGAGGTGGATTTGAAGCAGGCCGGTACCACAGCGTGGGCCAAGGACAGGTTGAATATGTCTGTGAGCACTCCTGCAAGCTCCTCAGAACACGCTCTGAGAACACGCCCGGGGATGCCATCAGGACCTGCAGCCTTGTGGACATTGATCCTGCTCAGCACCGCTCCTACATCGGTGGGGGAGAGAGTCAGAGGTTGGTGGTCTGGCGTCATGTCTGCTTTGGTTATGGTGTTCCCTCGCTCAAAACGAGCATAAAAGTTGTTGAGCTCCTTGAGGAAGGAGACATCAGAGGATGCGGGGGAGGGGTTGGTGGTCCTGTAGTCTGTAATGGCCTGGAGTTCTTGCCACATGCGTCGGGGGTTGGAGTTGGAGAAGTGTTCTTCTACCTTCTTTTTGTAATGGTGTTTGGCTTTTTTGATACCCTTCTTTAGATTAGCCCTGGCTGTACTGTAGGCGTGTGCATCTCCTGACCTAAAGGTGATGTTGCGGGCCTTCAGGAGGAGACGAACATCCCGGTCCATCCAAGGCTTCTTAGATTATAGGTATTCCAGTAGAGGAGGATCTAGAAAAGCTCAAGCAGTTTATTCATGGTGGTGAGGTCAGCAGGGTAAAAGACTATTAAAAACAATGAATGGGAAGAGGGCTGGTAGCGTGTCAGCACTTTTGGAATTCAGGAGGCTATCCTGCCAGATAGAGTTCAAATAGGATGCATGAGCTTTCCTGTTAGTGCATATGTTCCCCTGCCCCTCGGGTGCTATAAATGTCAAAGATATGGGCACATCGCTGCAGTTTGCAAGGGGAAACACAGGTGCCCCAGGTGTGGAGGTGAACACAGATGTGAGGAATGTGGGGATAGTGTACAGGATAAATGCAGTAACTGTGGGGGGCAGCACAGAGTTATGGGCGTTGTGAAGTCAGAAAGAAGGCCATGGAGGTCAAACAAGTTAAAGTAGTTCACAACATAAGTTACACAGAGGCTGTCAACACGGTACAGAAGGCAAAGGACGAGACAGGAAAGGTTCACCCTATGTCAACATCAGATTTAGTAGAGTCCCACACACCTGGAGCTGATTCTGGGTAATCAGTTTGAGGATTTAAGCTCTGCGTTGACTCTCCTTCACCGCCAGTTTGTCAGCTACCTCAAGTTGGTAATTGGTTCCATGTTCCATGCTATTGGCTCTTTGTACTTCGCTTACGTTGTTGTCCTGTGCCACAACTCACCTGGACTCTCCACGCCACTTACCTTCAGCTGCAGCTTCTCTAGGACAATCTCTCCAGTCTGGAAACCTCTCTGATCCTTACCTGCCTGCCCTCCCCATCTCTCAGTCTCTCGGACACAGCAGAGCTCAGGTCAGCCAGCTCATACCAATAACCTACCTGGCTACTCACCGCCTTTCCCTCAAAGCCAAGCTCCACTCCAGCTACAAGTAAGAAAAATACCAGTTATACTCACCATCTCCAAGCCCCCTCTGCGCTCCACCATCCTAACACCATTTACTTCTTTTCTCAGTTCAACCACAAACAGCAGCTCATGGAATGAAATGTGAGTCACAACATTAATGAATATTTAGCCAACCTGCTGCTTTCATAGGTGATGTGTCACTGTGAGCTGTAGGACGGGAAATGGATGACGTGGTGATGATGTCTTCATCCGATGTAAAAAGACTGAATCATTACTAAGTTTAGAGAACATCCTATGAAGCTTGCAGGCTCAGTCTGTCTGCAGAAAGATCTGCTGTCACAGGAGGAGACTGTGACCTCTGACCCCAGGTAAATGTCCAGTGCAGCACTTTCAGGCAGAGACTCAGACCTGTGGAGGCCGCTCAGTGAGGACTCGGCAGCATGTGAACACAACCTGAGCTCTTTCACAATTCTGAACAAACCGTGATTATTTTACCACAGAAAGGTAGATTCTGTTCATCTGGACATTTTCAGTTGGAGAAACTCATCCAAGTAACTTCTTCAGCCTCAGCTGCCTGCAGGTTTCCCCAACCTTCCAACCAAACGGAACATTTGCATAATGACTGAAACTAGCACCGCTGCTGAGCACTTCAGTACTCCAGTGCTACTTCCTCAATGTACAAATTAGCCACAATGGGTGAAACTGGGGAACCCATGGCACACCCATTTTTCCCGCCTGTAGTACTGACCCTTGTATATGAAACGTGGAATAAAGACAGTTCATAGAGCAAACACTGTTTATAAGGTTGGAAACCTGCTGTTAATGAGGAGGTTCAAAGGAAGGTGGAGGTTGATATTACCGTGGCCTCATGCGGTCAGGATGTGAATAAAACAGCCACCAATCTATTGAAGTATCTCGGTTTATTGAATTGTAATCAGCAGCTCAGTTTCAGTTTTATTTGTCATATGCAAGTTAGCACAGGGTCATCATCGCAATGAAATGTATTTGACGAGCAGAAGACAGTCACTCAGCAGAATGGTACAGTAGAAAAAAATAAAATAAAATAATAAAAAATAAATAGAAAAATAGTAAAGAGCACAATATTAATAAGATGTAGTAAAAGAAAAAAGAGATTTTCAGTTGACTAAATGTATATATGTAGACACTTGTAATTAAATAAAGAAAATCTTAAATAGGAATGTGAGGGGGGGCAGAGGGGATATTGCACAGGAATGAGCAGCAGTACAAACTAAACAGTACAAAGGTTTTTGTTTTTTGTGGCAGTTGTTAGCGTCAAATCAGGTTCAAGCAAGAGTCTTTCTCTTATGCTGGGGCTACACATGTTCAACTAGCTGATCACGGATCATTTCTTCTGTCCTGTCATCAAACTCACATTTAGAAGCAACTCAGTTCAGAGATATCAGCAACAACATTTACCTTGGGTGAAAAGTGTTGTTCAGTAACAGCAGAGGCGAAAGTATCACCTGTATTTGGCAGTGAGTAGAAAATCCTTTGTCCCTCTGTTCCCAAGCAGTGAAGTAAAGTAGCTCTTCTTCGTGCTTCAGGCCAAGCATTCCCTGTTGCATTGATCACAAGCAAATAATTGTTGAACATACGCATCCACATGTTGAAGGGCAAAGCAGGATCTCGAGGGCAAGGCAAAAACATCGGCGGTGGATGGACGTTTGCAGCCACGATGACTCAGCAAAAAACTAAGCAGAAAAACCACGCAGGGTTACTCGTTGCCAAAATGTAGCAGCGGCCGGTAATGAACCAGTCCTCATCAAGGAATAGTGCTCTTTAATGATTTCAGCACAGACTTTACATCGTAGGGAGACACATCAAGTTATCAGTTAGCTATCTTAACTATATTCTAACTCTAAAATTTTACCGACTCCACTTTACTCTTATTTCGCGACACCACCCTCTAGTGGTGCAATATGGTACAATCATTACAGGACACAACACAGGTGGACATGATCAAGCTAATGAAGTTTCTCCCTTTTTATATTGTGGTTGGAGACCAGAGACGGGAGAGTGCCAGACAGCTGGTGGGCGTATGTGCCGAACCAGGAGAACAGTAACACGGGAACAGTGTATCGGGTCACGGTCCTTTCTACAGTTACCTTTCATAGGATTTTTCTAACCCTTTTGTGTCAAGTTCTGTGTATGTTATCAGGCCCACTCACCAGGTATGTAAACTTTTGATCAGGATCATTTGGGTAATTTGTGTAGTGATCGTGATTTAAAAAGAGTAAACACCGTTGTTTGACAATAAATGTCTTCAGCCAACCACGAACCATGAGTGAAAGAAAAACTTGTCTGAAAAATGGTTAAGAAAGCATGAATTCTGCCAGGATATGCACAACTGTACAGCGTTTTAATCATCTTTGCAACAGACTCCAGTTTCAGTTCACCTTTATGTGTTATACATACCGTATTTTTTGGATTATAAGGCACTTTAAGCGAAACAAAACAGTCAGATGAGTCAAACTTTACTCAACTCCTTCTTCTTGCTTCCTCCACTTCTGTACCATTGATTCATTAATGTTGAATTCTCTCCAGCGGCTCTATTCCCATGTTGTTGCAGTATATTAATGACTAACCTCGTATTGTGGATGGATTATCTCAGTTGTTCTCCTGACTGAAGTTTGGTCCGTTTACAGCATCCTGCTATGTAATTGCATTTGTCTCTAACCATCAGGAACCTTCACGTTAACTTTTATCGAGTGGAAAAGTGTTAGCGTTCATCCTCCAGCTTCACTGTGTTTATGTTATGCTAACATAGCTGTGTCGCTAGCGGCCACGTATCACATCATTATATACCAGCTAGTCCAACTTCAGTAACCCTACAAACGTCACTGCTGTTTAGTTTCCTGTCTTCATTTATGTTGGAAGTGACAGCAGAGCAGTACGTTTGAATTTTTCAGAAATCTCTCACTCAGAACATGCTATATCATGCTTAGATGGAAGCTAGTGAGCTAACTCCCGGCTAACTTTTTAACTCTGTTAAATTTAATAAATTCTATTTTCATGGATGCCTGGATGTTAAACTTAATTGTTTTTGGTTTTTTTGCAGCAATATGTTTATTTAGTTTTTAGAACACATAAAATACAGGTCAGATAAATCGTATACAGAAACAGAATATTCATCAGGAAAAAATAAAAATAAAACAAAGAACAAACAAAAAACCCAGATGGACTATACAAAGTGTGATTCCACCATATCCCTCACAGTTATATCTCTTCTATCACGTAATGTCTCTCCAAATTATGTGACTCCAGGTTCCCGGATTCCACCAACACTTGTGAAAGGTCCGCTCCTTCCAGGTATAATATAAAAGGTTTCCAAACAATTTCAAACAGCTCCTCCTTCCCTTCCAAAATATAGGTTATCTTTTCCACAGCCAGAGATGAGGACATGTCCCGTATACAATGCCCCAGTTTTGGTCTATCAATTTTTCTCCAATACAATACAATGCAATTAGATGTTTAGCATGTAAGAGGCACATATTTGTGAGGGTCCTTATTTCTTTCGAATTGTAGGAGTTGGTGAATAAAGTCCCAATAAAAATAATTTGGGGTCTGGATTTAGAGTTATACTTACCCTACTATTTATTGCTAAAGTTACCTCCCTCCAGAACTTCTGTATCTCCTCACATTCCCGTAAGCAGTGGAAAAGAGTTCCCTTTTCTATACCACATTTCACACATGTATCTGGGATATTATTATCAAATGAATGCAACTTAACAGGGGTTAGATAAGTTGGCATGGACCAGTTAACCTGTAAAAGCTCCAAACTTGTGTTAACAGTTGGAGTATGAGCTTTTAAGCACACTGATTTCCATTCTTCTAAAGATATCTGTTCCTATATCGTTCTTCCACGCGTTCTGCCGGCCGGCAGAGGATTCAGTAGAATTGAAATAAACATATCGTACAAATATGAGATCTGCTGCTCTGTGTAGGGATAGTCAGAAACTGCTTTTTCTATTAGTGATAGGTCAGGTAGGGTCAAACTGTTATTTTGTGAGGTTGCCACAAAGCTCCTTACTTGTAAATATCTAAAAATAAAATTTTAACTTACATAAAACACTTTAACTGTCAGCTGTTCGAATGACATCATTACACCATCACAAAAAAGGTCTTTGATCTTATTCAGCCCAGACCTAGTCCAAGTTCGAAATCCTGCATCGATCATACCAGGTTTAAAATGTTCGTTTCCCTGAATCGGACTAAAACGAGATAAGGGTTTCCCTACTCCCAAAACATCATGTACTTTGTGCCATACATTGATCATGTTCAAAATAAGAGGATTGCTATGCTTCTTTTAAGAGGTTTAAATGGTGCTGAGTGCAAAAATGCACTCAAGGGCAGTTCTGAATTAAGTAAGAACGATTCCTTGTAAACCCATGCCGGAGGTGGATCAGATGAGAAATAGTACATCATCATGCACAACTGTGCAGCCCAACAGTACCACTGAAAGTTAGGAGCATTAAGCCCACCCCTGTCAAATGGCAGATATAGTAGAGTTAACTGAAGCCGATGGCGACGATTTTGCCAAATAAAATTGGTAATAATTTTCTTTAATTTAAGAAGGAGACCTACAGGTACTGGTAGAGGGATATTCTGAAATATGTAGAGGAGTTCAGGGAGTACGCTTATCTTCACAATATTAATCTGCCCAATAGTCGATATGGATTTGCCCACCTATCTATCGATTCAGTAATAGATTGAACAGTAGCGTCGTAGTTAACCTCGGCTATTTTGTTTACATCTTGTACTATACGAATTCCCAAGTAAGTCAGACATTCCAATGGTTTGAATGTCTGCGGCAAGCTGAGACGATTAACTCGCTCCGTTTCATTCAGCAACGTTAAAGATCATTTAGAGTTGTTTACTTTGTATCCAGAGAAGCGTCCAAAGGAGCTAATTATGTTTAATAAAGTTGAAATTGAGCTATCTAGTTGTTTCAAAAAGAGCACAACATTGTCCGCATAAAGTGCTATCCGGTTGTCGTGGTTGCCCAATTCAATACCAGTAATATCTACGTGCTTCCTAACAGCCATGGCCAATGGTTCTATGGCCATCGTGAAGAGAAGTGGCGATAGAGGGCACCCTTGACGGGTTCCACGAGAGATATTAAAGGCCAGAGAGAGACAATATTATTAGTGAGAATTTCAGCAGTGGGCTGGGAGTAAAGAAGTTTTACTTATTTACAAAACTTATTACCACATTCAAATCGAGCCAGTACATCAAATAAGTAAGGCCATTCAACTCTGTCAAAGGCCTTTTCAGCATCTAGTGACAGAACTGCAGTATCACACACATCTTGGTTTTTGTAGAGGACATTAATCTCCTCACATTGTGAGACCCTTGTCTTCCTTTAACAAAAACATTCTGGTCTGTATTAATCACTAGTGTGAGACATTTCTCCAATTGCAGGGCCAATATCTTGCTAAGAAATTTCACGTTCATGTCATTTTCAAAGGATTCAGAATACATATCTAGCAACGGTTTTAAAAGTTTATATTGAAATTTTTTAATAAAAACCAAAGGCAGCCCATCAGGTCCAGCAGCTTTCCCCGATTTCAAAATGTCAGCTGCCTCCTGAATTTCTTTAGTTGTTAAGTTAGCGTCAAGAGTGAGCCGAAGGTCATCTGGAATAGAAGGAAACTTAAGATCATGTAGAAAGGTAGCCTGTAAAGTATCTACATTCGGGCATTCAGAGCTGTATAAATTTACATAAAACTCCCTAAAGACTGTATTAATTTCCTGTGGTTGTACTATTAATTCACCTTAAATACTCCAAATTGAATTAATTGCCCTTTCTGTTTGCAGTTGTTTAAGACGCCAAGCTAGTAGCTTTCCAGGTTTCTCACTTTGATTGTAAAAGGCCTGTTTAACTTTCTTCAAGCGCTCTGATGCTTTCTCTGCAGTAATGTCTTTGTACTGAGCCCTACAGAGGAGTAATTCTTGTTCAGAGCATATAGACTTATCAACAAAAACATGGCCTTCCAGAAGTTTAATTTTAGTCTCAAGTTCTTACATTTTTTGATTAATATGCTTCCCACCTAACAGAAGAACTTGTTTTTGAGGTGTCAAAGTATACATCAATCTGGGTATAAATAAAGTCTACAAAAGTCGAATTTTGCAGCCATTTTACAGCGAAACGTCATCGTGGTCTATCCAAAACAAACTCAGAATCGAAGTAAATGAAGGACAGAGGTCTGAGATTAAAATACTGTCATAAAACAATCTTTAAAATTGTATGGATAAGAGATGCTGAAATGAGTCAATTCTAGAATAGCACTTATGTTTAGCTGAATAGCAGGAGTATACCGTCTTATTTGCATTTAGCTTTCTCCAGACTCCGAGAAGACTTAGCCCAGCCATGAAGTGATTAATGCTCTTCCTCGCATTAAGATGTGTAGGGCCAGTAGAATGGGAGGACCAGTCCAAAGCTACATTAAAATCCCCTCCAATAACATTTTCTCCCGCCAATGTAGCGAGTAATAGAAACAGGTCCTCAAAGAATTTGGGGTTGTACTCATTAGGACTAGAGATGGACCGATCCGATATTACGTATCGGTATCGGTCAGATACTGACCTAAATTACTGGATCGGATATCGGAGAGAAATAAAAAATGTAATCCGATCCATTAAATATCAAAAAAGCACCTCACAAAACTTGCGACACGGCGTAACTCAGCTCATAACCGTAACACGTCAGAGCAGTGTGCTCACGTGATAGAGCGGCTGTGGCGTGCCCTGTGGTCTGGTTGAGTATTTGGAGCCTCGCTAACAACCCAGCATTTCATCTCTGAGAAAGTGATCCCAGAGAGAAGTAAAGCAGGTGTGTAAGTTCATCTCTGAATGTTTGTAAAGCATTCCAGCGTTAAGCTTAACAACCGATATATGGAGCGACTGCCTCTCTCTCCCTCTCCTGCTGCTACTTCAATCGTGAAACTGATCAATGATCAGCTGATCGGCTTTTCTGTCGCGAGTCCGTCTCTCTTCTTTAGTTTTGGCCCACTTTGCACCAGAAAGAGGAAACCAGCGGCTGAACAACAGCAGCACGTTTAAGCTTGATAAGCTGTTGTTAGAATTTATTTATTATTACTTTCTACACCAGGATCTTTTTCTACGCAGCTGACGGCTGGTAACTGTGCAGGGGCGGATCTAGCAAAGTTTAGCCAGGGGGGCCGATAGGGCATGAACAGGGAAAAGGGGGCACAAAGACATACTTTTCTTTCTTATTCTCATTTAAAATGTCGAGCTTTTAATAAATAATTATCTGAATCTTACACCCAAAGTTTTAATCTGATGTAAAATGTATAGAAGTCCATTACTGTATATAGTAACTATTAAGTCTAATATACCCTAGTAAGTTATAGTACTTTTTCCTTTGGGAACCATCTGTGCAGTCTGCAGTTCTGTTAAAGAAAGATGGTGAATCTATTTAATTATTCTTGAAAAATTATTTAATTCTGTGCATTTTTTTTTTCCACACTGCATCAAATTAAAGTTGATTACGTCGATTAAGCATCATGAGGAAGAGGGTGGTGGTGGGGGAGAATTTGCAACCCTATTAGTTAGGTTGCTTAAAATTTCTGCTAAGTACTCTTTAAAACACCAGAATAGGGAGGATGGTGCAAGTTTAAGTTTATTAGATTGATCAGTTTTGCTGAACTATGAAATATTTTGGGTGCAGTGTATTTTTTTATTTTTTTATTTTTTATTTATTTATTTATTTATTTTTTTTTTTTTACATGCAGGTGTAACAGAATAGCTTTAGTGTTGTTGTTTATTTAAACTTGAGTATGAACTTATACAAAATGCAGCAAGATATTAAAAAAAAACAGTTTTATTGATTAAAAAACACTATATCGGATTCATATCGGTATCGGCCGATATCCAAATTTATGATATCGGTATCGGTCATAAAAAAGTGGTATCGTGCCATCTCTAATTAGGACCATACACGCAGACTAAGTTGAGTTTAGACTTTAAGAGAGTGCCTTGTACTATTAAATATCTGCCTGCTACATATCTGATAACATTAGTCATCTCAAAAGGGATGTTGTTGTTTGTAAGAATTATAGTCCCTCATGAATGCGAGCTATAAGGTGCTGAAAAAATGGGTCCCTGCCACCTTCTAGTCATTACAGATATATTAGTTGAAAAGAGATGTCTCCTGAAGAAAAATTATATTTGCCTGCATGCTCCTCAGTCTAGTCAATACCTGTTTCACCTTACTCACTTTATTTAAACCCCTACAGTTCCAGGATGTTATCTTAATATTCATAGATAGGGACATAATTGTAGATAGTAAATCGACTGCAGTAAATTAAGCTGAAAATATGAAGATGGCCATTCTTGGGAAGGTGAAATAGTAATAATAGTAAATTTTTAAAAACCCCTGTATAACCCACAGCTAGAACATTAACCCTTAAACGGTTAAACCTTGAACCTCTAGCAACATTTAAAGAAAGTTCAGCAACTACTCACCAACTTAGCTTTGTTAACCCTAACCCGACAATTGTTGAGAAATAAGCCTGTTTAACAAATATATTTCAAAATTATGAAACACAAACCAGCTACATGATGTGTTAAGCAAACAGTACTCACGACCTACAGAACTCATGTTAAGCCATCAGCCTGTTTCCGTTGTAGTCTACGTTCTGCCTCGGCGGGGGATCTGAACGTGACTGTGCGACCTTCGTGTGTGACCCTCAAGCGTGCTGGATACAATATCCCGTAACGAATTCCTTTGACTCGCAGCTTCTGTTTGATCTGTTTATAGTTATAGTTATTGTTATTTATGAAGCTCCGCCGAAATATCTGGGAAAAACATCACTTGCTGGTTTTTGTAGAAGACCTTCCCTTTCTGTCGAGATTCTGGATTAACACTTTGGCTGCGTTCAATCTGCAGGTTTTGAGGCTCAATTCCGATTTTTTGATCAAATCAGATTTTTCTGTCTGCTTGTTCACACTACAACTAAAATGTGACAGCAAACGCGCTCTAGTGTGACCCCTCAAAGCGGCCGCATGCGCAAAAGACGTCACACACAACGCGCTCTGTTTAGACCCAGACCAAACAGTATTGTTTGACTGATGGTCTTAATGTAAAGTCTTGTTTACGTTTCGCAGTTTTGCTTTAAGTTATAAAGTTATTTTGTTATCTACATTTGGCCTAATAATGATCCTTATTACTGTTTTAGAGGAGCGGTGCTTCGAAGGATAGCTGCAGATTTCTGTCAGAATCTGCAGATTATACAGTACAAATAAAATGTTCACGTTTCTCCAACGTTGTCTTCCCAACAGTTTCATGGGATGGACAGGAAGCGTTCACGATGTCTTATCGGGCGCTTCTCCGGCGCTGATAATTGGCGTCTGTCTTGTGTCAGTGACGTAAAAGACGGATTTAATGCGACATGACCATCAAACAGCAGTCGCTTTCTAAAACATCAGATATGTATCGGATTCAGTACCACATACAAAAGTGACCCAGATCGGATTTGAAAATATCGGATTTGTGCCGTTCACACTGTCACACCATGATCGGATATAGGTCGCATAGGGTCAAAAAAGTCGGATTTGATGCGCTTTCGCCTGCAGTGTGAACGTAGCCTTAGTCTCTGAAGTTAAAAAAAACTTCCTAATGACGGGCCGAGGCACCTCAGGATTATTTGAGAGAAGACTGTGACATCCTTCAACATCCAGTGGGCTCCTTAGCGCGCTTCGGAGAGCCAGCTCTTCTTGAAAGCGCATGCATCTCTTCGTTCTGCTCCTTCAGGTAGGTTGATCAATCTCAAGTTGGATCTGCGACTTGTTCTCTAGGTCATTGACCTTTGAACGGAGCGTCTCTGCCTCCTTTTCCAGCTTTTTAACTGCGATTCTCCACTTGTGTCACTCTCTCAACACATCCCTGTATGTCTTCTCGCACAGCGGAAAGCAAACGGTCCAGACTGCCGGAAAAATCTGACTTAAGTGTGTCGATAGCGTTCATAATTTCACCTTTATTTTTAACTGGTGGTGTGTTGATGTAACATCCTTGTTAGTTTTTTCCTCGTCCTCAACGCCATCATGTAGCACGCTAGCCGCAAACTTTGTCATGTCCATTTCCTTGTGAGACATTTACCTTGTTTCTTTGGCATTTTAGCTTGTCTCTTCCTTCGGGTATAACAAGATAAGAGTTTATAAAACGGAAGTAGGAAATTTCAGAATTGGGAAAAAAATACAGCAGAGCTCCGAAACATGTGGCTTACTGCTACACCGTCTTAGCCAGAAGTCTAATTTAATTGTTACACCTGGTAGAGAAGCCACACTGATCATTTTATTAAAGATGAAAGAATTTAGTTTTTAACTCTCAGTGATGCACAGTGTTCGTTTGACTTTGGGACCTGAAGCAGACGGAGTTTTACTCTGCGAGGATCATGACTAATGTAGCCGTAATGATCTGAATATCCATCAAGCGGTGCGGCTTTGTAGCTTACCAAAGTCGTACCAAAACATTTTTTGACAGATTTTTGAGCGCCGTGTACCACATAAAAATCGGGTTGAGGTCAGTAAGCACAACCAGAATTCATACATAAGGTGCACTGGATTATAACGCGCACTGTCGATTTTTGAGAAAATTAAAGGATTTTAAGTTTGCCTTATACTCCAAAAAATATGGTACATAAGGTTACAGATTTTTAGGATCGCCTCTAAAGGCTGAAAAGAAACCCCAAAACAAGTGGATGAAATCAAAAAATGAATGAACGCTTGAGAAGAAACAACGGACCATTACAGACTAAAGCAGGCAGAAAGGGCCAGAGGGATTCTGAGTCTCAAATAAAACAGTGACCACAAACAGGAATACAGCATAAAAGACAGATATTTCTGGAAAACAACAACCTATGAAAGTTCTCATGCAGTCTATCAAATTCCTACTCACACTAAAATGTTTTATGAGCCTCTGGCTTCTCACCTGTGTGAGTTTTCTTGTGATACATCAATATACTTTTTCGACTGAAACTTTTCCCACATGTTTCACACGTAAACAGCTTTTCACCTGTGTGGGTTCTCCTGTGAATATACAAACGACTGCTTGAACTGAAACGTTTCCCACATGTATCACAGGGATATGGCCTCTCACCTGTGTGAGTTCTCATGTGAATATACAAATGACTGCTTCGAGTAAAACTTTTCCCACACGTATCACAGGGATATGGCCTCTCACCTGTGTGAGTGATAAGGTGGTATTTCCAGGTACTTCTATCAGTGAAGCTTTTGCCACATGTGTCACAAGAAAACAGCTTTTCACCTGTGTGAGTTTTCTTGTGAATATACAAATTACTGCTTTGACTGAAGCTTTTCCCACATGTATCACAGTGATATGGCTTCTCACCTGTGTGGGTTCTCATGTGGATATACAAAGTACTGCTTCGACTGAAACTTTTCCCACACGTATCACAGGGATATGGCCTCTCACCTGTGTGGGTTCTCATGTGATCATACAAATTACTGCTTCGACTGAAACTTTTCCCACATGTATCACAGGGATATGGCCTCTCACCTGTGTGAGTTACAAGGTGACGTTTCCACGTACTTCTTGCTCTGAAACTTTTCCCACATGTATCACAAGGATAGGGTTTCACATCAGTGTTGGGTTTCTTTCTTTGGGATTGACTCTTGATGGATTTTTGGCAAACATCAGACTCTCTACCTGTTCCAGCATTGCGGGGACTCTCTGACAAAGTCCATCTCTCCACATCATCCTGACTTCTGTCTCGCTTCTGCCTCTTCTTTGGTACTGAGGTCACAGTTTCACTTAACCCTGACTCTTCACACTTGCTGGATTCTTCATCTGTGCTTTCACTTTGAGGAGAGTCATCACAGAGGAGCTGCTCCCCGTCTCCTCCTGGTTCACTGTGCTCTCCTTCCTCAGCAGCAGTCACCATAAAGGTATCAGGCTCCTCCTTCAGTCCCAGCTGCTCTCCCTCCTGACTGCTGCACAGTTCCTCCTCTTCCTCTTTAATCTGTGGAGGTTCTGGTTCCTCCTGCTCCACACTGGAGCTCCTCTCCTGGTTCCAGAGCTGCTGCTCAGGGAGAACCTCCTCCTCCTCACAGACCTCCTGCTGTGGGACGTCTGGAGCGACACAAGAAAGAAGTTACTGATGCAACCGCAGAAACATTAACAGGACTTTACAGCATGACTGCATCACTCATGAATGTGGACAGGCACCTGAGTTCACCTGTTTTGTGGTTTAAAAGCCACAAAGACGCTGTGTTTAGAGAAAATGGGTCTCAATTGTTCCCATACTGCTGACACATACGGGATCACTGAGGGTTTTTTCTTCTCCAGCTTTGACAAAAGTCCAGCTGGGATAACCACATTTACTCAGGGTCAGCTTCTAGATGTCCCCCATTACTGATGGAAATCTCAGTCTAAGAAGGCTAACCTGCCACTTTTCATATCCTCCCTGGTGAATTTGATGTGTCGGTCCACCGAGTTAATGTGATCCGTGAATTGTGGTACGTCCTGAGATTTAATTTTCACACAGGTGTCACCTTCGGCTGGCACAAACGATTATTCTGATAGTTGGTTAGTCACCGATTATTTTTGCGATTAGTCGACTAATCAGATCATGCATCCACCAGCATGTGTCTGCTCTTATATAACTATCATTAGCTTACAGCTTGAAGTGTTTAAGATATGTGCTAACTAAAAATAAAGACAAGATGATAGTTTATTAAATTTTAATGACATTTGCAGATTGTTTCGGTGAACTTTAGTAAACTCAGCCGTCTGCTCCTTGCTATCTAAAATATAACAGGACACCGGAGTAAATTCTCGAGCATCTCACACTTCTGTTTAATCAGTTTTCTGCTTGACGTTTATTCAGCTGTGTGAAAAGTAGAGATGGCACGATACCACTTTTATGTCCGATACTAATATAGTGTATTTTTTAATCAATAAAAGTTCATACTCAAGTTTAAAACAAACAAACTAAACTAAAGCTATTCTGTTACACCTGTATGCAAAAAATGCACTGCACCCAAAATATTTCATAGTTCAGCAAAACTGATCAATCTAAGAAACTTAAACCTGCACCATCCTCCCTATTCTGGTGTTTTAAAGAGTACTTAGTAGAATTATTAAACAACCAAACTAATAGGGCTGCAAACTCCCAGCAAAAAAAAAAAAAAAAAAATAGGGAACCCCCCCCACCCTCCACCTCATGATGCTTAATCGACGTAATCAACTTTAATTTGATGCAGTGGGAAAAATGCACAGAAATAAATTATTTTTCAAGAATAATTAAATAGATTCAACATCTTTCTTCAACAGAACTGCAGACTGCACAGATGGTTCCCAAAGGAAAAAGTACTATAGCTTACTAGGATATATCAGACTTAACAGTTACTATATACAGTAATGGACTTCTATACATTTTACATCAGATTAAAACTTTGGGTGTAAGATTCAGATAATTATTTATTAAAAGCTCGACATTTTAAATGAGAATAAGAAAGAAAAGTATGTCTTTGTGCCCCCTTTTCCCTGTTCATGCCCTATCGGCCCCCCTGGCTAAACTTTGCTAGATCCGCCCCTGCACAGTTACCAGCCGTCAGCTGCGTAGAAAAAGATCCTGGTGTACAAAGTGTTATGGAATAAACATATATTCTTAGTGCTTATTTTCTAATTATATTGTTTTATGTACTTTAATAATGAAGGCTTGTAAAGCAAGGCCACTTTTGACTCACAAACTAAGTGCTCAGCCAGACTGAAAACAGGAAGTTAGTGTGCAGCTGTACAAGTATATTAATAAATACAGGAAACCAGACAGAAAAAGAGGAACTACTAACATATAAGGATTTGTTTGTATCAAAACTGTGTGTGCCGTGTAAAGTACCAAAATAACACCTATATGAGACACATGTTTAGCTTCTAATGTTAGAGATTCTGCAGCTGGCTTTGGGCTGTGCAGGGAAGATGATTGAATAAAGAATTATAAATGTTTTGACCACTCTGAGTCGGGTTTTCTCTGTTCTGTCATGGGGATCAAAGAATTGGGTTTAATAATAAATAAAATCTAACAACAGCTTATCAAGGTTAAACGTGCTGCTGTTGTTTATCTGCTGGTTTCCTCTTTCTGGCACAAAGTGGGCGATAAACTAACAAGAGAGACGGACTCGTGACAGAAAAGCTGATCATTGATCAGTTTCACGATTGAAGTAGCAGTGGGAGAGAGAGGCAGTCGCTCCATAGTTAGCCTGCCAACTAACACAAAGGGGCGCTGCTCTTGTGGCGACCTGCAGCAGGTGTTTACTGGCGTTTTCTTTTTGTTTTTAACTTTGTTTTAACTCTGTTCTTAACTGTGGTTTTAACTTTTTGCCAAGATGGAGATCTTCTACACCTTAGTTTTATTGTTGTCGGCGATATTCACCTGGAGTCATTCACTCTCACTGACCATCACTTATACACGCGAGGAACTACTTGGATTACGGTGGTCCTGTTTGTCTATGTACGACTCTTCTAATGCTCGGACAGATGTGATTCTTGGTGAGGATTTATTTGCCCGGTCAAAGACTAATTTTGGAAAGCCCCGCCGCTTGAGAAAACGCGGAAAGAAAGGCGGCGTGCGTCGGAAAACTTCGGAGGAAGAATCGTGTTCCTCTGCCTTCTATGATTCTGGCCAATGTCCAATCTCTTAGGAACAAAACGGATGAATTACAAGGAAATGTGCTTCATCTACGGGAATACAGGGAGCCTTGTCTGATGGCGCTTACCGAGACGTGGCTGACCGATATGGACAGTGACACGTCACTGCGAATCAGCGGCTTTGGGACCCCTGACAGATTGGATCGGAACTGTGGAGTAACACGCAAATCCCACGGAGGAGGAGTTTGTTTGTATATCAACCAGGGCTGGTGCAATAACTTTACTGTGTCTTCCTGACATCGAGCTCCTTTCAGTATCTGTCAGGCCGTTTTACTTACCGAGGGAGTTCCCTCAAATTTTTGTCACTGTTGTTTACATTCATCCTAAAGCTGACGTTAAAGTTGCTGCTGACGCCATTTTTAAAGTGGTGCACAATCTGCAGACTCTCTCACCGGATGCTCCTAATTTTATTCTTGGTGATTTTAACAATTGTAATCTTAAGAAATCACTGAACAATTTCTTACAATATGTCACTTGTCCTACAAGACATAACAAAACGCTGGATTTGTGTTATGGACCAATTAAGGGGGCATATAAGTCTGTGGCCGGACCTGCGCTAGGTTCTTCGGATCACAATGTTATTCACCTCCTCCCTGCTTACAGATCTGTGGTTAGGAGGGAGAAGACCTGTGTGAAGCGGACTAATGTCTGGACAAAAGACAGTTGTGTTGCCCTTCAGGGGTGTTTTGATTGTACTGATTGGTCCTTGTTTCAAGAGAGCACTTCTGATTTGGATGAACTCACTGATGTGGTGTGTAGCTACATCTCTTTTTGCAGAGACTCTGTGGTTCCAGACAGAGAATTTAAGACTTTCCCTAATAACAAACTGTGGCTCTCTAAAGATATTAAGGATCTGATTCTTAAAAGGAAAATTGCTTTTAACGAGGGAGAAGTTCCCACTGTGAGAATATTGAGGAAGGAGGTGAGGGCTGCAATAAAGATCGCCAAGATGAGGTACAGAAATAAGATTGAGGCAGAACTCAGCAGAAACAACCTCCAAAGAGCTTGGCTTGGTATGAAAACAATGGCAGGGCTGCAAACGAAAGGTAAAAGTAGCATTACCTTAGAGGGGTTTACCTCTGACAAACATCTGGCAGACAGTCTTAACAGTCTTTACCTTCGTTTTGAGAACTTTGACTGTTCTAGGCAGACCAGCACCATCACTCCCCCATCAATTTGTATTGATGAGGGGGGGGGGGGGGGGGTAGCTAATCTCTTCAGACACACTAAGAGTAAGAGTCCTGGACCTGACAACGTCTGTGGACAGGTACTGAGAACTTGTGCTGATCAGCTGAGTGGGATTTTTCACCATATCTTCTCACTTTCTTCAGAGCTACAGACGGTACCTAAGACTTGGAAACATGCTGTCATTGTTCCTGCTGCTGAGGGCAGTTCTGCTAAGGCACTGAATGATGTTAGGCCTGTGGCTCTGACTCCTTTAGTGATGAAGTCATTTGAGAAGATAATTAAGAAGGAGATTTTAATGCAGGTTGAACACCATCTTGACCGCGTCCAGTTCGCCTGTAGAGCAGGGAGAGGTGTGGAGGACGCTGCTGTCACACTCCTGCATCTTGTATAAACATCTTGAGGCCCCCCACACCCACGCAAGATTATTATTTGCTGACTTTTCATCGGCATTCAACACAATTCAACCCTTCTTACTTGCTGACAGGCTTTACAATCATTTTAAACTAGTGTGGTCGGCTGGGTGACAGACTTTCTGACTAATAGGTCACAATGCGTGAGGGTGAATCATGTGTTTTCTGATGTGCTCTCCTCCTCTGCTGCATCACCCCAGCGTGCTGCCTCTCTGCCCTTCTGTTCATTCTGTACACGAGTGAGTGTCGCAGCAGTTTCACGAACAGACACATCCTGAAGTTTGCTGACGACACAGTGATCGTCAGTCTTCTTTTGGGGGACGAGTCAGGCCATGGACAGGTTGTAGATGATGTTGTGAATTGGTGTGATGAGTCCTTCCTGTCACTTAATGTGTCAAAAACTAAAGACATGATTATTGATTTTAGGAAGTCCTCTTATAGCTCATCACCCTCTATCATTAAACCCGCTGATATTGGGATCGTTGAGAGTCATAAATATGTCTGTGGTACTCGACCATAAACTGTGTTTTGAAACTCATGCTGATGCCACTAAAAAAGTTCAACAACGACGGTTCTTTTTAAGGAAAATGAGATCTTTTAATGTCTCATCTGAGATGTTGTCCTTGTTTTATAGAAGTTTTATCAAATCTGTGACGTCCTTTTGTATCGCTGCCTGGTTTGGTAACCTGACGGTGAAGAATAAGAATCGGTCGGGACTTCTGGTAAAAACTGCTAGCAAAATTTCAGGGCGCTGGCAAGATGGACTTTTGGCCATTTACAATAGAAATGTGCTTAGAAAGGCTCATTCTGTTGTTAGTTGTTTGAACCAAACACTTCACAGTGAGTTTGAGTTGTTGCCTTCCGGCTTCTGTTTTAGAGTACCTGAGAGGAAGACTTCCTGAGTAAATCGGATTGGCTGAGATTGAAGTTATAGTTTTTACACAGCTGAATAAACGTCAAGCAGACAGCTGATTATCAGAAGTGTGAGATGCTCGAGAATTTACTCCGGTGTCCTGTTATATTTTAGATAGCAAGGAGTTTATTAAACTTCACCGAAACAATCTGCAAACTTCATTAAAATTGAATAAACTATCATCTTGTCTTTATTTTTAGTTAGCACCTACCTTACACACTTAAAGCTGTAAGCTAATGATAGTTATATAAGAGCAGATGCTGCTGGTGCAATAAGCTGTACGTTGGATGATGATCTGATTAGTCGACTATCAAAATAATCGTTTGTGGCAGCCCTACTCACTATGTGTTAACAGACCTCTCTGCACTGAATCATGTCTGTTATTAATCTGTCTCTCTTCCACAGCATGTCTTTATCCTGTCTTCCTTCTCTCACCCCAACCAATCACAGCAGATGGCCCCGCCCCTCCCTGAGCCTGGTTCTGCTGGAGGTTTCTTCCTGTTAAAAGGAGTTTTTCCTTCCCACTGTCGCCAAAGTGCTGCTGATAGGGGGTCATATGATTGTTGGGTTTTTCTCTGTATGTATTATTGTAGGGTCTACATTACTATATAAAGCACCTTGAGGCGACTGTTGCTGTGATTTGGCGCTGTGTAAATAAAACTGAATTGAATTGAAGTGTGAGAGGAAAACCCCAATCCTGCCTCAGTGCAGCGTCCTCGGGTGAGTTTAAAGCTGAAAGTTTGTTTAAACAGAGACACATCCACCTTCTGTCCTCCAGAAACATCCCTGCAGCCTCAAAGTAAACGTACCGCAGAGCTGTGATCAGGATCCTCCCTCAGAGGGACACTCACCTGTCCTGTGCAGCTTGATTTCGGGTTTCCAGGTGATATCCAGCAGTCTGCGCTGACGCTCCATCTCTTCCTCGTACTGCACAGGATCATTATGAACTTCAGGCTCCTCCTTCAGTCCCAGCTGCTCTCCCTCCTGACTGCTGCACAGTTCCTCCTGTTCCTCTTTAATCTGTGGAGGTTCTGGTTCCTCCTGCTCCACACTGGAGCTCCTCTCCTGGTTCCAGAGCTGCTGCTCAGGGAGAACCACCTCCTCCTCCTCCTCCTCCTCACAGACCTGCTGCTGTGGGACGTCTGGAGGACAGAAGAAAGAAGTCACAACCACAGAAACATTAGCAGGACTTTACAGCATGACTGCGTCGCTCGTGTGTGAGAGTAAAGCCGTCCAATCAGCTGTAAGTCACTGATCTCAGATCTGCATTTATTCAGACAAACATCTGGAAGGTAAAGCCCCCTCAGCACAGCAGCAGCACCGCACTGCCACTACAGTTCAGAAATTCAATATTAGGTTTCACTGTGCCGAGGCTGCACATTAAACTCTGTGTCACTTCTTTCAGTCGCGTCCGTGACTCTGAACAACAACATGGTGGACTTTGTTTTTCTCACACGTGTGTAAACGTGACCACAGGAACCGTGCACGTGCTGTGTACGACTTTAGCTTTTATGTGACATCATCACAAAGGGCCCGGGCGACCACTCTGACGTCACTGATGGAGAAATAAAAAAGACTTATTGTTATGACGTTAACACTGAACTCTTTACAGCTCTGCAGAAGAAGAAAGGAAATCAAGGAAAAACCTTTTCAGGCTAGATTACTGAGTTTAGAAGGTGCACCTGAACGCACCATCAAACACACGTTTCACCGCCAAACAAAAAGTTTTTCAAACGATTCACAGGATTGAGTGATGGATCCAGGTCAGAGAAAAGCTCACATCCAGGCTGATTTCAGCGCCTGCTGTTTGAATGGAGCGCAGTGCAGTCCTGTCCTCTGTTTGCTCTTTGTTAGCTCACATCTCCAAAAAGTCCTCACAATCAGAAACGTCCCGCAGAGCTGTGATCAGGATCCCTCAGAGGGACACTCACCTGTCCTGTGCAGCTTGATTTCGGGTTTCCAGGTGATATCCAGCAGTCTGCGCTGACGGTCGATCTCTTCCTCGTACTGGACGATCGTTTTTTCAAACTCCAAGAATATTTGTTCAGCAGCAGCAGTTAGTCGCTCGTTGATAAACTCTCTCAGATACTGAACCGAAGGCATTGTTACTGCCACAGCTCACACACAGCACAAAGCCTCCAAAAGTTCACGCTGGAACAACCAAACTGCCGCCTTTTAAAAATGTTTACTTCCGCCGGATGTCCCGCTCTGAAGTTCCGGCAGGAGGAGGATGTTCAAATACTTTGTTCCGCTTGGAATAAACGTCCTTCTTTCTTCCTAAAACCTATTTAAATGTACCAAACTGAGCCATAAATACATAAACAGCGTGTTATAAATAATAAAGGAGAGAAAATGGAAAGAAAAGGCCTCATTCACATCTTTAAAATCTTTGACAGCCTGACTCAGATTCATCAGGCAGAAGACAAACTGGGTGTGTTGATATGCAGTATAATGTTGGTGTAATGGGGAATGCATCGGTTTTTATACCAGGAGGGGGCGCTGTATTTTAGAGGAGCAACAGGGTAGCACACATTAATTGTCCCAAAATTTCATCTTGAAAATTAATGATCACGTCATAAATTGCAGGAACAAGGTGAACTTGGGCGTGTGGTTCGACACAGTGCTCTGCTTTTAGTCTCATGTAAAAGAGACAACAAGGACTGCTGTTATCACCTAAGGAACGTTGCTAATATCAGACAAGTTTTATCACTTGACACAGCACAGGTTCTTGTCCATGCATTGATTTGCACATCGATTATTGTAACGCTCTTTTTTCTGGGTTACTGAGGTTTACAGATGTTACAAAATGCAGCTGCTCACATTTTAACCAAAACTGCGAAATGTGAGCGCATTACCCCAGGACTCAAATCTCTTCACTGGGTCCTTGTCAGGTTCAAGCTGATTTTAAGGTCCTGTTGCTCAACTACAAGACTTTAAATGGTTTGGTGCCCAGTGTTGGGGAGTAACGGAATACATGTACCGCTGTTACATATTTCAAATACAAAATATGAGTATTCCGTTACAGTTACCGTTTAAAAAGGTGGTATTTAGAATACAGTTACTTTGTTGAAATAAATGGATTACACGGCGGTACTTTCCTGTTTCATGTTGTGGCGGGTCAGGACTGTTTGGGTTTTGTTTGACATGTTCTGTTTTTCCAGGCGGCAGCGTTACGGTTGCCATGGTTACAAGGCGACGCTCTCTCTCTCTGCGTGTTTCCTGGGTGAGAGAGCGCCGTTTTGTTGTTGTTGTGCTAAGATAATAGGCAGAATGCTACAGGTATAGCTCTAAAGAATGTAGCATCATGGGCAGTGTAGTCCGTGCTGCAGGGAGAATGGACCGCCATACTCGTTATGTGTCTGTGAGCGCGAGGAGGGAGAAAAAGGCGAGTGGAAAAATACGAGTTGTCATCGAGGAGAAACGGGAGCTGGAAGCATGTAAATATAATAATAACCACTGCAGCCAAGAAGAGTGTCTGACGAGCCCAGGTGTAAGTAAGATATTAAGACTGGACTGTGTTCGTGTTTTCCTCTGAAACAATAAGTTCTGTTGCAGCAGCCTTTCAACGCCTCTCTCTGTCTCTTGCTAGCAAAGTTGACCCAGACAACAAAGTAAAGCTAGTTTTCAGCCCAACACGAACCCGCGGTATTAGTCAGAGGTCCCTTTACTACGGTTCGGAGCCGCGGACCTTCAGTAACAGTAATAAACAGTGTTGGGTAAGTTACTTTAAATTAGTAACTTAGTTACATTACTAGTTACTTCTATCAAAAGTAACTCAGTTACTTCAAGTTACTTGTTACTTTCAGAGTAACTAGTTACTAGGGAAAGTAACTTTGGTTTTACTCAGAATTCTCTTGTTAATGTGTTGCTTCCGTAGCTGGATACCCAGCAAGACTGCCAGTCTTCTAGCTTGCTTACTTGCCACAAGTGCACTGTGCCACCTACCAATAGAAAGGAAAAAAATAATGTGCACACTTCCACGAGAGAAATCCCACGCCTGGACCGTCGTTGACCGCCGCATGATTCTAGCCTGCTTTTTACATCCAACACAAAAACTGCAGTCGTGGTGCTTTCGATTGTACTCAGAACTCGGAAATTCTGCCTTCTGAATAGGAAGATGTAGGTAACACCAGACTGCAGATGAGCTGCTTACAGGGCTGGACTGGGACAAAAAAAAATCGTCCCGGGGAATTTAACTATATAGGAAAAATCACAAAGCCTTTGAATGAAAACAAACGCTGTTGTGACAGTGATGTACACTGTTCTGATGGTATATATGCATTAATCTATCAATCGTTTGTTGTAAGACTCAGATAATTATTTTTTTAAAAGCGAGACATTTGAAATGAGAATAAGAAAGAAAAGTATTTCCTTGTGCCCTCCTCTCCCTGTTAATGCCCTACCTTATCAGCTGTCAGCTAAGTAAAAAAAGGATCCTGGTGTTATTTGTCTCTCAGAAACAGTTCATAACTTCCCTTCAACTCATTCATGTCACCTAAAAGGTAAACCTGTTTCTCCATCACCTGTTCAGCTCTGATGATTCAGTAAGGACGTCTCCTGGTTTCATCTGCATGTTTCCCTCTCACCACATATCCAAACCGACATCATGACCAGCAGCTTTACAGCTGTGGCTCCAGCAAACATCAGCTGATAGTAGAAAGTAATATTAAATAAATTCTAACAACAGCTGATCAAGCTTAAACGTGCTGCTGTTGTTTAGCGCGACATCCGCTGGTTTCCTCTTTCTGGCGCAAAGTGGGCGATAAACAAACAAGAGAGAAAAGCCGATCAGCTGATCATTGATCAGTTTCATGATTGAAGTAGAAACAGGAGAGGGAGGGGAGAGAATGAGAGAAGAAGAGGCAGCTGTGCAGCGTAAACACAGAATAACTCCAGCTTTGTGTCTTTTTCATTGTAGCTGAAGTCCGGGACAAAATGTTCCTTTTCACCTCAATACGAAACGCGTAATATTTTCTCTGAATACGAGACGATTCTGTTTTTTACTGGACAGTTGGCAACTCTAATAATTAACCGTATGAACAAAATAAAGTTCAACATCAGCAACATAGCACCACCCAGCTGTATAGAAACTCCGTCATGCTAGCTAGCACACAGTACAAAAAGTCAGCATAACGAAAATAAACTCCCCCTAAACTTGGTTTATATGTGACTCAGATACACTGCAGGTCATAACTTCTTACCTGAAGTTCAGTTCACCTGATACTCGGACCGGCGGCTGCTTCGGGTCTCTCCTCTTGCCTCCCTTTTCCTTCATCCACCTGCTGGCTTCCACCACTTGCTAATGTTATTGAATCTGTGGAAGCTCCGCGATGCCACCACACGAAGTAACGAATAACGAGCCTATTTAAATCCCAGTAACGAGTAACGCGTTCCTGGTTTTGGCATAATAACTAGTTACCGTGCTCGTTACCACAATAATAACGTAGTTACTGTAATGCGTTACTTAATAACGCGTTAGTCCCAACACTGGTAATAAATCACAGCAATAGTACATTCAATACAGTTGTAAAAAGCATGATAATATATTAAGTAATCCAAAGTATTCAGAATACGTTACTCTCATTGAGTAACGTAACGGAATACGTTACAAAATACATTTGGGGCATGTATTCTGTAATCTGTAATGGAATACATTTTAAAAGTAACCTTCCCAACACTGCATATTAATGGTGAGGACATTTTTGATTTCTTTTAATTCCAACCTGGATTACTGTAGCTCTGCATGAGGAGCATCCTAAAACGAAGGCCCTAACTGGTGGATGGGTCTTGTATAAAGCAGCAGTTAAAGTCATTCTGTCTGACCTCATAGAAGACGTTTACTTTGACCCAAAAGCCTCCAGACAAGTTGTAGCAGAAGCCTTTGTGTCTAACTACAACATTTTGACTAGAACCTATGGAACACTGATGTGGTTTTTATTTGTTCCGCTCTCATAAAACTTGAAAAGCGACAACGGCATAAGATGCACATCAACACATTTCCATTGTTTACAGGTAGACAAGCACCAGTACAGCACCACTTAATAAAAAAAAAGCACTCGCCTCCTGACTCCTTTTATAAAATGCGTTTACTTCCTGCTTGGATGTTTGCACTTCAGTGTCCGGCTAGCCTTTCTGAAGAGATTGCTCCTGGATGGATCGAGCACTTTCTAAACTGCACAGTAGAAAGTATTTCTTTTCCTTTTGAATTGGGACTTGTTCTCAGATTTAAACAAAGTTGTTTTTGCTTTATTTAAAAAGTTTAAATGGCTCAACTGTTTTTTTTCTGTTTCACCCAGTCCAACGGTTAAAATCTTATCTTATAAAATGCAATTTGAAACTCACCACCATTGTCCTAAAACTTGAATTGGGAACATGAATGTGGTATTGTTTTTGTCTTGTGATCCATTTAACAGTTTGATAAAACTGTAGTGTTCCATGATTTCATGGATTTCTTTGTACTTTGTTCTCAGCCTGTAGCAAAACTGCTGTGAATGCATTACTTGGTTTTGTTCAGAGAAATCTACAGGGACGGCCACCAACAATGGGAAGCATACACTTTATATTGTCCCTCTCCAAGCTGATGCTACACCTCTTCCACATGATGCTGCAAATTCAGCCAAAGTCTCAGTGGAAGACCTGCGGTGTGACGATGCCTCCTCAGTTACTTGTTAGTCACATTTAAAGCCTTTTTTTTAAGTAAGCCAAATTCACGAGTAAAACTAACATTACTACCACGTGTACTAAACAGTAAAGCTTCCATTCACATCTTTCTTCAATTGTTTCAATATTTGCTAATTAGCTGCAGCAGTTTGTGCAAGATTTGGACTTTTAGTCCAAGCAAAGATTCCTTGTTGCTTGGACTAAAATAAATAGGCATGCTAGCTGCAGCGTCCTCTTCAGCCTTCTTGTCCTGTTTGTGGAAATCGTTGTCCTGCAGATGATTTAATCTTGCATGCCAGTACATGTGGTGATCGGTAAGTTCCTTTTAGCTCAACGACAGTTAACAAATACTGTGTACAGCACATTTATAGTTGCTCTTGATTCTGTCTTTGCATCATAGCAGCAGCTCATCTTCTGTGGTCATGTTGAGCACATGGATGAGCTCTCATCAGTGTTCATCCTGGCTTTTGTTTCCTTAGAGCAGCGGTCCCCAACCTTTTTTGTGCCACGGACCGGTTTATGCCCGACAATATTTTCACGGACCGGCCTTTAAGGTGTTGCGGATAAATACAACAAAATAAAACTAGTACCGGTACCGAAAAAAAGAAGATTTATTCATAACACACGTGAAAAGACCCAGGAAAACCGAGTTAACGATAAAAACGATAACAAAATAACGCTGAAAACCGATAAAAACCCTGAAAACTATACATTTCACACCTGAGCCTCAACTCTTGCGGCCCGGTACCAAACGACTCACGGACCGGTACCGGTCTGAGGCCCGGGGGTTGGGGACCGCTGCCTTAGAGCACTTTGCTGAGGTCACTTGTCTTTTATTGAGAATATTCCCGTACTGTGACCTACACCTGTTTTCACACCTTGTTTTGTGTGATTTGATAGAGGATCATTAGGGGTCCATTGTCCCTCTTTGGGGGGACACTCCCACAGGGCTTAAATCTGGGACTCTCCACCACTTGACCCTAGAACTGAAGAAGCTTCTCGGATGAAACGTCTTCAAGCACCTTAAAGAAGTCCAGACGCTTTTCTTTCCAAGCTCCTTAGACTATGATGACCTGGATGACCTTCACAGACTTACTCCACAGAGCATCCCGGCCTAATATCTTGAGGGAGGTTGTTCCACAAAAATGTGGCACAAAAGGAAAAAGCTCGCTCCCCAATAATTTTTTTTTTTTTTTCATGCTTTAGGAAATCTTAGAAGGTCAGTATCCTGAGATCGGAGAGCACAGGACGAAACATAGAGGTGCAAAAGCTCAGAGAGATATGAAGGCACCAAACCATTTAAAGTCTTGTAGTTGAGCAACAGGACCTTAAAATCAGCTTGAACCTGACAAGGACCCAGTGAAGAGATTTGAGTCCTGGGGTAATGCGCTCACATTTCGCAGTTTTGGTTAAAATGTGAGCAGCTGCATTTTGTAACATCTGTAAACCTCAGTAACCCAGAAAAAAGAGCGTTACAATAATCGATGTGCAAATCAATGCATGGACAAGAACCTGTGCTGTGTCAAGTGATAAAACTTGTCTGATATTAGCAACGTTCCTTAGGTGATAACAGCAGTCCTTGTTGTCTCTTTTACATGAGACTAAAAGCAGAGCACTGTGTCGAACCACACGCCCAAGTTCACCTTGTTCCTGCAATTTATGACGTGATCATTAATTTTCAAGATGAAATTTTGGGACAATTAATGTGTGCTACCCTGTTGCTCCTCTAAAATACAGCGCCCCCTCCTGGTATAAAAACCGATGCATTCCCCATTACACCAACATTATACTGCATATCAACACACCCAGTTTGTCTTCTGCCTGATGAATCTGAGTCAGGCTGTCAAAGATTTTAAAGATGTGAATGAGGCCTTTTCTTTCCATTTTCTCTCCTTTATTATTTATAACCCGCTGTTTATGTATTTATGGCTCAATTTGGTACATTTAAATAGGTTTTAGGAAGAAAGAAGGACGTTTATTCCAAGCGGAACAAAGTATTTGAACATCCTCCTCCTGCCGGAACTTCAGAGCGGGACATCCGGCGGAAGTTTTTAAAAGGCGGCGGTTTGGTTGTTCCAGCGTGAACTTTTGGAGGCTTTGTGCTGTGTGTGAGCTGAGTGTGTGAACTGTGGCAGCAACAATGCCTCCAGTTCAGCATCTGAGAGAGTTTATCAACGAGCGACTAACTGCTGCTGCTGAACAAATATTCTTGGAGTTTGAAAAAACGATCGTCCAGTACGAGGAAGAGATCGACCGTCAGCGCAGACTGCTGGATATCACCTGGAAACCCCAAATCAAGCTGCACAGGACAGGTGAGTGTCCCTCTGAGGGAGGATCCTGATCGCAGCTCTGTGGTACGTTTACTTTGAGGCTGCAGGGATGTTTCTGGAGGACAGAAGGTGGATGTGTCTCTGTTTAAACAAACATTCAGCTTTAAACTCACCCGAGGACGCTGCACTGAGGCAGGATTGGGGTTTTCCTCTCACACTTCTTACTGGGTACATCACCATGGTGACTGATGGCTTTTTGCAGCATGACTAAGGGAGGATCCAGGGTCACCTGGTCCAGCCCTAACTATATGCTTTAGCAAAAAAAAGTTTGAAGCCTAATCTTAAAAGTAGAGATAGTGTCTGTCTCCTGAATCCAAACTGGAATATAACAGGACACTGGAGTAAACTCTCGATCATGTGACACTTCTGATAATCAGCTGTCTGCTTGACGTTTATTCAGCTGTGTAAAAACTAGAACTTTAATCTCAGCCAAACCGATTTACTGAAGAACAAATAAAATACTGAAAAAAGCCAAACAATAACATTTTTAAGTTATCTAAGTGACTCACTGGTTGTTGATCGATGGTCATGAGAATTTGAATAATTAAGATTAAGGAACTGACCTCCCAGCCCATTGTTCCTTCAGTGGGCTGGTTTCAGTCATTATGCAAATGTCCTGTTTATAAGATTGAAACCTGCAGTCAGCTGAGACTGAAGACGTCACCTGATGATGATGAAACGTTTCTCCCACAAAACGCTACGTCCAGATGAACAGAATCAACTTTTGGAGACCTGGATGATTGAGGATGCATCAAGACGTCATTAAGATAAGATGGAGCCTGATTATTTAATACCTTGTATGTGAGGAGCAGGATTTTCATTTCCTGATTACATTTACAATAATTGATTACACAGCGGTGGAGAGTAGACTTTATCACAGTAGATGTCTTTCTGAAAGCGCTGTAACTAAGTTTAAGAATATAATCCACCCACTGTTATCATCTTCAATGCCCTGTACCAACACAGAGCAGAGCAGCTATCTGAACGCTACTCCAACAGAGGTCGATTATCTTGTTAATAATTTCACCTCCTCACTACGTACGACTCTGGATACTGTAGCTCCAGTGAAAACTAAGGTCTCTAATCAGAAGTACCTGACTCCGTGGTATAATTCTCAAACATGTAGCCTAAAGCAGATGACTCGTAAGCTGGAGAGGAAATGGCGTGTCACAAATTTAGAGGATCATCATTTAGCCTGGAGAAATAGTCTGTTGCTTTATAAGAAAGCCCTCCACAAAGCCAGAACATCTTACTATTCATCACTGATTGAAGAAAATAAGAACAACCCCAGGTTTCTCTTCAGCACTGTAGCCAGGCTGACAAACAGTCAGAGCTCTGTTGAGCCAACCATCCCTTTAACGTTAACTAGTAATGACTTCATGAACTTCTTCACAAATAAAATTCTTATCATTAGAGAAAAAATTACCAATAATCATCCCACAGATGTAATATTATCTACAGCTACTCTTAGTACCATTGATGTTAAGTTAGACTCTTTTTCTCCAATTGATCTTTCTGAGTTAACTTCAATAATTACTTCCTCCAAACCATCAACGTGTCTTTTAGACCCCATTCCTACAAAACTGCTCAAAGACGTCCTGCCATTAATTAATGCTTCGATCTTAAATATGATCAACCTATCTCTAATAATCGGCTATGTACCACAGGCCTTCAAGCTGGCTGTAGTTAAACCTTTGCTTAAAAAGCATCTCTAGACCCAGCTCTGTGTGTGTGTGTGTGTGTGTGTGTGTGTGTGTGTAAAATAAATACAGTTTAAAGAGGTAGGGGTGTTGGTTGCATTGAAGTATAAATAGAAATACGATTTATGGACATTACACCTTATTTATGAGTGTTGGCAGTGCAGTTATCCTCCAATCAGGGTGGAGGTAGGGCATGTTTGCCAGCCTGTGGGTAAAAACTTCTGTTGAGTCTGTTTGTTTTTGACCTGATGGACCTGTAATGTTTACCGGAGTGAGTGGGGGGGGAGTGAGTGTCCAGCGTGCGAGGGGTCCTTGATGATGATGCTGGCTTTCTGCTGAAGTCTGCCAGTATAAATGTCTCTGAGGGGGGTTAGTGAGGTGCCGATTGCCCGCTCTGCTGCCCTCACCACCCGCTGCAGTTTCCTCTTGTCCTCCATGGTGCAGCAGTTGAACCAGAGTGTGCAGCAGTAGGTCAGAAGGCTCTCGATGGTGGAGCGGTACAAGTTTATTAGCAGTCTTTGGGGTAACTGGGCCTGACGTAGTTTCCTGAGGAAGTACAGCCATTGTTGTGCTTTCCCTACCTGGTGGGAGATGTTTGTGGACCAGGTGAGGTCGGCCGAGATGTGGACTCCGAGGAACTTAAAGCTTTCTACCCTTTCTACCTCCTCATCAATGTAGAGGGTGGAGTGCTCAGATCGCTTTGTTCTGCTGAAGTCGATTACCATCTCCTTGGTCTGGGCTGTGTTCAGATGCTGAACCTCCTCTCTGTAGACTGAATCATCATTGTTGTCGATCAGTCCTACGATGGTGGTGTCATCAGCAAATTTTGTAATGGTGTTACTGGTGTGGATCGAGGTCTGCAGGGATGGCAGCTTTAATGTGCGACATGATGAGCTGTTCAAAACATTTGGTAATTATGGGTGTTCAAGCAACTGGACGATAGTCATTCAAGCAGCTCACTCTGTTCTTGGCCACTGGAACGATGGTGGCTGACTCAAGGCAGGATGGTACGACAGACTGTAGCAGTGAGAGGTTGAAGATGGTGGTGAAAACCTCTGCTAGTTGGTCTGCACATGCTTTAAGCACTCTACCAGCTACACCGTCAGGACCAGCTGCCTTCCTCGCGTTGACTCTGCACAGTGTGGCTCTGACCTGATGCTGCTCCAGCTGGATGGGGGCGTCGTCCCTCTCTGTAACGGCAGGATGGGTGATCGTGTCCCTGTTTCGTTGGTTGAAGCAGGTGAAGAACTGGTTTAGGGTTAGGGCTGGGCCATATCATACCGTTCACGGTAATACTGGTGTAATGTTGGGCAACGATAGGAAAATGAAATATGGCGATAGAATATGGGTAAAACGCGCATGCGCAGTGCCTTTGTTTTCATACGCACATGGCGGCGACGCAGAATGAGAAGAGCGAAAGTGGATCGTTGAATGAAACAGATGAACCAGAACTGGTTTGTAAAATGCTGCAGCTTCAGTGGTGTGGAACTGGTTTAGCTTTCGTCCGTCAGATACACAACAAAGCACTATTTTTGGTAGCGCATGCTAGCGGGCCGTCGTTATTACTGTGTTGTTTGGAAAATACGGCGCACTTAAAATCAGTCCTTTGATTTTTCTGAAAGTCGACAGAGCCCCTTATAATCCCGTGTGCCTTATGTATGAACTCTGGTTGTGTTTACTGACCTCGAGACGATTTTATGTACACGGCGCTCGAAAATCTGTCAAATGTTTCAGTGCGACTTTGCTAAGCTGCGAAGCCGCACCGCTTGATGGATTGTCGGAGCATTACGGCTGTCGTAGGCGGAGCCTCGCGGAGTGATACGTACTGTGCTGCAACATAATATTACCGTACTGTGTGTGTATAACTGTTTTTAAGTTTTTTGGATATTATACATGGTTATGCCGAGGATATGTCGGCCAGAGAGCCCAGGAATCGAACCGGCGACCTTCAGGTTACAGATGCGCTTCCCAAACATGTTGGTGCAGACTTGGTCCAGTGTGTCGTTTTCCCTCGTCAGAAAGCTCACGTTTTTAAAGAATCCAGGCGGGACAGATTTCAGGTTTGCATGGTTAAAGTCTCCTGCCACGATCACAGCGCAGTCTTGTAAGTCTTAACAAGTTTACAAAGAGTGACCTTTGACCTTTAAATGTAAATGGACAGCCGAGTCTTGTCTCGTGGAGGTGGCTCTTCTATGTTGTGCCATGCATTTATGAAGTGTCTGTTTGGTCTCTCCAATGTAGAGGTCTGGGCATTCCTCGCTACACTGTACAGCATACACCACATTCTTAAGTTTGTGTTTAGGAGTTTTGTCCAGTTTCTGTCAGAGTGTGTTGCTGGGTGTGAAATACACTGGGATGTCGTGCTTGACAAAAACTGGTTCAGAGGTGAAACGTCTTTAAGCAACTTAAAGAAGTCCAGACGCTTTTCTCTCCAAGCTACTTAGATGATGTAAAGTGTTGTGTCATCAGCATAAAATTGAAACTGTACTCCTCAATGGTGGGGAATATTTGTGAGAGTAAAGGGAGAGATTGTAAATAAGAGGAGTCCCAACACTGACGGTTCTGCTGTGAACGAGCTGTTTTGTGTCAGATAGGAAGGATGTAAAATATCGTAAAGCTGTGTCCATGATTCCAATACTGGCCAGTCATTCTAACTGGAGAGGATGGGAGATGGGGTTAGGAGCATCACTGCTGATAAGAATGGTGATAAGGTTGGTCCCAGCTCACTGGTGATGTCAGCAGTAGCTGTTTCAGGACTGCTCCTAGAATGAGAAGTTGATCAAACGCCTTGTAGAGCTTATTGAGAACTCAGTGGGCCCGGAGCTGAGATGCTGTCTGGGTGATACAGAAGTGTTTATGAAAATGGATAGCATAATGAATATATTCACCATTTTCATGTATCCGATTTTTCTCTCCAGACGTCCCACAGCAGCATATCTATGATGAGGAGGAGGTTCTCCCTGAGCAGCAGCTCTGGAACCAGGAGAGGAGCTCCAGTGTGGAGCAGGAGGAACCAGAACCTCCACAGATTAAAGAGGAACAGGAGGAACTGTGCAGCAGTCAGAAGGGAGAGCAGCTGGGACTGAAGGAGGAGCCTGGTACCTTTATGGTGACTGTTGTTGAGGAAGGAGAGCACAGTGAACCAGGAGGAGATGAGGAGCAGCTCCTCTGTGATGACTCTCCTCAAAGTGAAAGCACAGATGAAGAATCCAGCAAGTGTGAAGAGTCAGGGTTAAGGGAAACTGTGACCTCAGTGCCAAAGAAGAGGCAGAAGCGAGACAGAAGTCAGGATGATGTGGAGAGCTGGACTGTGTCAGAGAGTCCCCGCGAGTCCCTGCTGGAACAGGTAGAGAGTCTGATGTTTGCCAAAAATCCATCAAGAGTCAATCCCAAAGAAAGAAACCCAACACTGATGTGAAACCCTATCCTTGTAATACATGTGGGAAAAGTTTCAGTGATAGAAGTACGTGGAAAAGTCACCTTAGAACCCACACAGGTGAGAGGCCGTATCCCTGTGATACGTGTGGGTAAAGTTTCCATAAAAAAATGAATTTATCTATCCACATGAGAACCCACACAGGTGAGAGGCCGTATCCATGTGACACTTGTGGGAAAAGCTTCAGTCACAGCAGTTATTTGTATAACCACAGGAGAACCCACACAGGTGAAAAGCTGTTTGCTTGTAATACCTGTGGGAAAAGCTTCAGTGATAGAAGTACGTGGAAACGTCACCTTAGAACCCACACAGGTGAGAGGCCATATCCCTGTGATACGTGTGGGAAAAGTTTTACTCGAACCAGTACTTTGTATATTCACAAGAAAACTCACACAGGTGAGAGGCCGTATACCTGTGATACATGTGGGAAAAGTTTCAGTCGAAGCAGTACTTTGTATATTCACAAGAAAACTCACACAGGTGAGAAGCCAGAGGCTCATAAAACGTTTCAGTGTGAGTCGGAATTTGATAGACTGCATGAGAACTCTCACAGGTTGTTGTTTTCCAGAAATATCTGTCTTTTATGCTGTATTCCTGTTTGTGGTCACTGTTTTATGTGAGACTTTGAAGTTGAAGCTGAGAATCCCCCTGGTCCTGGTCCTCTGGTTCTGCCTGCTTTAGTCTGTAATGGTTTGTTTAGAGCACGTTGTTTCTTCTCATGCGTTCATGTATTTTGTGATTTCATCCACTTGTTATTGTTTCAGCATTTAGAGGTGATCCTAAAAACCTGCATCCTCATGTATGTATGACACATATTTTGGTTTACAAGGTTACAAAACTCGCAACTACACAATCTGATTTACAAGTACAAAATAAAAGTTCAGTTTTTTTAACTTTTCTCACGCAGCTTTCTTTGCAGAAATCTCGTGTTGCATGTAACTTAAAGAAGTATATGTCTCTGGCCATTTCACTTTTAATCTTGTCACGCGTTGGTATCTGGCAGTGCTCTTGTTTATGCTTAGATTAAATCTCCAGGGTCCCTGCATACTCGCAGTTCTTTAGTTTTGTTCCATTTCTCCATGCACAGCATTGAGTTCGATTCTTCCACTTTTGTGATGAGCTGCAACTGTGACATCCTGTCCAGCTCTTTTTTTTAAGACGATCCCTAAGCGGAGCTGGGACTCTCCGTGGAGCATGGATTAGCGGCTTTGCATCATCTTTCAGCTGGACACTGTACAGTGGCTTGCAAAAGTATTCGGCCCCCTTGAACTTTCCCACATTTTGTCACATTACAGCCACAAACATGAATCAATGTTATTGGACTTCCACGTGAAAGACCAACACAAAGTGGTGCACACGCGAGAAGTGGAACGAAAACATCTTTTACGAAAAAATAACTGCAAAGTGGGGTGTGCGTAATTATTCAGCCCCCTTTGGTCTGAGTGCAGTCAGTTGCACATAGACATTGCCTGATGAGTGCTAATTATTAAATAGAGTGCACCTGTGTGTAATCTAATGTCAGTACAAATCAGAGATGGGCAGTAACGCGTAACGCGTTACTGTAATCTGATTACTTTTTTCAAGTAACGAGTAAAGTAAGGGATTACTATTGCAAAAACGGTAATTAGATTACCGTTACTTTCCCTTAGGAACACTGCGTTACTAAAACCGTGATTTTTTTTGCGAGAATGTCTCATGACAGTGACGTAAGCGAGTGCAACGTTTGTGACAACAGCTGTGTGCAGATCAACAATGGATAATATATCGAGTGCAGGAGAGAGTATGAGCATGCAGCGTTTAAAGCGTGGAAGTACTGACCTTACTTTGAGTTTGATTCCATAAAAAGTGACAAAAACATTAGTGTCCGTTGTGCGTGGGAGGAAAAATAATTTTTAAGGCGAAAAAAAACCCCTAAACTTCTAAGCAAGCACCGAGTAGCTACGACGTAATGGGAAACTCGCAAATTCTTCCACTGACCGCTGCGGCACACCTGCACCAGGGTAAACCTCCGCCTACCCAACTCCTGCTTTACAGGTGAAAATAGAGCAACAGGACCGCTAGTCTTTGACTTTATTTATTTTCTGCTGTGTTTTACTTGCATCTATTTGAAAGAGTGAGTGTAAACACACAAAAAAAAAAATTTATGTGCTGGAATGTGCAGAAAATAGATTTAAATGTTAAACAAATTTCTTCCAGTCAGTGAATGTTGCATATAATTAAATTTTTGCTTGATGCATAAAGTTAAAAGATTAAAACTAATAAAACAAGTTTTAAAAAGAGACTTTTCCATTTGATTACATTTTGTATGATGGATTATGCAGAAAAAGTAGAATTGGGCTGAAAGATCTATCGCTTTATCACCTATTCAGGTTGTAAATCGTGTTTTTAAAAAGTAACTAAGTAACTAAGTAATTAATTACTTTTGAAAATTAGTAATCAGTAAAGTAACAGGATTACTTTTTGGGGGAGGTACTCAGTAATTAGTTACTGATTACTTTTTTCAAGTAACTTGACCAACACTGGTACAAATACAGCTGCTCTGTGACGGCCACAGAGGTTGTCTAAGAGAATATTGGGAGCAACAACACCATGAAGTCCAAAGAACACACCAGACAGGTCAGGGATAAAGTTATTGAGAAATTTAAAGCAGGCTTAGGCTACAAAAATATTTCCCAAGCCTTGAACATCCCACAGAGCACTGTTCAAGCCATCATTCAGAAATGGAAGGAGTATGGCACAACTGTAAACCTACCAAGACAAGGCCGTCCACCTAAACCAGGGGTGTCCAAACTCCGGCCTGTGGGCCGCAGTTGGCCCGCAAGTAATTTTATAAATAGAATAGAATATAGCCGCACTTCAACTTTTGCTTGAGTGTATTGCACTTCTTCGTTTTAACACCAGGGGGAGCTACTGTTGATCAAGGCAGTTGCTCCACCAAAAAGGACAATCAGAGAAGAAATTTACCCCCAAGTTATTTAACGTGGCAGAACCAAAGAAGCGAAAGGTAGAAAGTGAGTGCAGAAAATTTCAGAGACGGTGGGAGAGTGAATATTTCTTCAAAGAATTCAAGGGGAAGCGTGTCTGTTTGATCTGCACTGAAACTGTGGCAGTTATGAAAGAGTATAATGTACGACGTCATTATGAAACCAAACATTAGGCCTATGCATCCGACACTGGTGCTGAGCGAGAGCAGAAATTAACTCTCCTGCAGGGTCAGCAACAGTATTTATTTCGTGCTCAAAAGGTCCAGGAAAAGGCTCCAATAGCCAGCTATGAGGTCGCCCAACTCATCGCGAGACATGGCGAGCCTTTTTCAGATGGAGACCTCATAAAACACGGCCTCGTTAAAGTCACCGAAATAATGTGGAAAAAGTGCAGGACTTCAACAACGTCAGCGTGTCCAGAAATCCAGTCGTGCGACGCACTGAAGACTCGTCAGCCAACATTAAACTGCAACTGTCTGATAAAGCTGTGCTTTTGATTTTTACTCCATCGCATGCGATGAGAGCACCGATGCCACAGACGCCGCACAGCTGCTCATTTTTTCTGGGAGTGGACGAGAGCACGAGCGCTTTAGGTGAGTAAAAACTATATTCCACAGTACCCGTGTGTTAATGTGCAGGTACACATGCTTCAAATATCAATAATGCGCATCGATTCTGTCACTACTCTGCTTTTGCGCACCACTTTCTTATCTGCGTTTTTCATGTTAACACACAGAGCACACACCGCTGTGCACAGCGCACGCACACAGCGCACGCACACGCAGTCAGCTGATCTCATTTGATGCACATTTGCTCCTTGATCAAGTGACATTTGTCCGGATTTTTGGCACGAGTGGCGTTGGATCAACACCGCAGCTGAATGGCCCGATTTACATACCCACTCACCAGAAGAATTTACTAAAATTATGCACTCCTGTTATTAAGCCCAGTTCAGTCTGTTAATGTTGATAACCGTTCCAACGAACCTTATTAGGTGTGTTGCTGAGCCTAATAACTTAAATAACAGGCTTTATTTATTGCTTTCTTTATTGTTTTTTCTCTGTGCTGTAAATCTTTATGGCTTTAAAAAAATATCGAGATATATATCGTATATCACCATCCAGCTAAAGAATATCGAGATATGAATTTTGGGCCATATCGCCCAGTCCTAGTTTCATGTTATTGGGAGTATATGCTTCATAACCTGAATGCCTCTCACTTTCTTCTGCTTTATTGTGCTCAGTTTTTACATTTCCAGGAGACACTGCCCACAAAGAAAGTCGCACCTCCTTCCCATAAGCAGGACACTGTCAGGGTTCATGTCTGCCACCACATGGCTTTCAGGAGTAGGGATGGGTATTGATAAGATTTTCACGATTCCGATTCCAGTTCCGATTCTGTTTAACGATTCGATTCTTTATCGATTCTTTATCGATTCTTTTTAAAAAAGGAGAACACTAAGGTTGATTAGCTTAGAACTTTGTTTTATATCTTCTCTTTGAACAAGATAGAAATTTAGGAGTAACATGGCCTTACAAACCCAACAGTGAGATCTTAAGAGATCCAGCCTACGACTCGTCAATGGGGTGTCACAGGGTCCCCGGGGGAAAAAACTGTAAATGTAAAATAATAAAATAAATATTCTTCTGTAGCAATAACAAAGTATAACATAAATTATTCTGTAGCAATTACACAAGAATATCCAGTAATGTCCCTGCCTACAATTAAACACATTCACTTACTGAAAATCATCTGCTGTGGCAAATGGGTGCAAGCCTTTGACCACAAACTTAGTCACTGCTCGGTGACATTCGTCTATCCTGGCCTGAAAGGAGACGCTAAGACGCGGGTAAGCAATTAACACCTCACGACCAGCTCCCGATCATCAATCGCTTGGTCGGTTGGTTGAAATCCTCACGACCGTCGTGAGGGTGTCACCGCAGCTTCTCACACTGCGCACGCGCAAACGTATAAATGTCGGTGAAAAAGACGGCGCACCACGGCAGTGCAGCGTGTGATCTGGATACAAGCGATGGAGGCACAACTTGTAGAGCTTTGGAAAGCTCATCCGAGCCTTTTCAATGTGGCCTCACAAAATCATCACGACCACAACAACCGTGAAAATAGTAGGGTTTACATTGCTGCTCAATCACAGCTGCCTGATCATGTTTCTCATTAGCAATTTAGCAAAGTTGATGGTGGTGTGTGTGTCTGTGTGAGTGAAAGACAGAGAGGGAGAGCGAGCGACAGATTTTCTGTTATAACCTTCATTTTATGGACGCACAGTGTGAGCACTCGGGTCGCATCAGAGCATCAGGCCGTATAGTGTGAGACCTGCATCGTGACCTACGAACTTCTAACCCCTGCGAGTCAATCGTACAGTTTGAGCTGAATAACGTGACTGAAAAAAAGTAAGTTGATTATTTACCTGCCGCATTAACGGGAGAGGACGTGCAAACGTTACCGCTGCTGCTGGGTTGAGATTCACGAGTCCGGAATTAAAAACACGACATTCATTTAAGGTCATCGCGTGTTTTGTGAGCAAATGCTTTAGCATATTTGTAGCGTTTCCTCCCTTAAATGAAATATCTACTTTGCAAGTATTGCAAGTTGCCCTGTTGTCATCCGTTCTCGTAAAGTATAACCAAACTTTTGAGCGTTTGAGCCGCCATGCTTCCTGCCAGGTAAAGGACGCTCCGCAACGTGGTGACGTCATGCAGGGCGACTGGAATCGATAAGAATCAGAATCAGAATCAGAATACTTTATTAATCCCTGGGGGAAATTATTTTTTGTTACAGTGCTCCATTATAAACCAACATTAAGACAAGACAGACAATACGCTAACTAAGAATAGTACAATATATACATATATATACATACATAAGTCACTCATAAATAAATAGCTGGAAAAGAAACGTGTAGTTGTAGCAGTAACCAGTGTGTTAAGTGGATGCGTTGTACAGGGAGATGGCCACAGGCAGGAAAGATTTCCTGTGTCGTTCAGTGGTGCTTTTCGGTACTCCTTCAAAAAATCTCTTGGTGGCGCTGTCACTTGGTGTTCGCTCGCTCTGCGGTAGAGTATCACTTCCTGTTCCTGCTCAAACACAGTGGTGTTTCTGAGTAGCTTATTTGCTTAGCAATTTAATTAACAACTTTTAAATACATTCTTCTTTCATAGTATAATCTTCACGTGCTTCATCCGAAGCACACTTTCTGTGTACTCACTACCTAATTTATAGCCAAAGTATTCACTCACTGTGTCTGTACTGTTTCGCTAGCTTAGCTTAGCTCGTAGCCGACTCGTTAGCACCATGGCTACTTCACCTGTCCCTCCTGCACTTTCTTGCTCATTGTGTCAGATGTTTAGTTACTCCTCGGCCTCCTTTAGCAGTAATGATATCTGTAACAAATGTAGCATATTTGCAGCTCTGGAGGCCAGGATTACTGAATTGGAGACTCGGCTTCGCACCCTTCATTCACCCGTAGCTAGCCAGGCCCCTGTAGCTGGTGCAGCCGAAGATAGCGTAGGCCCCGCTAGCTGTTCCCCGGCAGACCCCAAGCAGCTGGGGAAAGAGGGCGGCTGGGTCACGGTGAGGAGGAAGCATAGTCCTAAACAGAAGCCCCAGGTACACCACCAACCCGTTCATGTGTCTAACCGTTTTTCCCCACTCGGTGACACACCCGCCGGGGGTCAAACTCTGGTAATTGGTGATTCTGTTCTCAGACATGTGAAGCTAGAGACACCGGCAACCATAGTCAATTGTCTTCCAGGGGCCAGAGCAGGCGACATTGAAGGAAATTTAAAACTGCTGGCTAAGGGTAAACGTAAATTCAGTAAAATCATAATTCACGTCGGCAGTAATGACACCCGGTTACGCCAATCGGAGGTCACTAAAATCAATATTGAATCGATGTGCAACTTTGCCAAAACAATGTCGGACTCTGTAGTTTTCTCTGGTCCCCTCCCCAATCAGACCAGGAGTGACATGTTTAGCCGCATGTTCTCCTTAAATTGCTGGCTGTCTGAGTGGTGTCCCAGAAACGATGTGGGCTTCATAGATAATTGGCAAACCTTCTGGAGGAAACCTGGTCTTGTTAGGAGAGACGGCATCCATCCCACTTTGGATGGAGCAGCTCTCATTTCTAGAAATATGGACAAATTTATTAAACCCCCCAAAATATGACTATCCAGAGTTGGGACCAGGAAGCAGTGTTGCAGTCTTACACGCCTCTCTGCAGCTTCTCTCCTCCTGCTACCCCCCCAAAAACCCATCTCCATAGAGACTGTGTCAGCTTCCAAAAAGACAAAAAACAAACTAAAAACCAGCAACAAACAACTTAAACATAAACAATTACAAAGAAAGAACAGTACAGTATCCACATCTGAACCAAAGAGTAAAACAGTGAAATGTGGATTATTAAATATTAGGTCTCTCTCCTCCAAGTCTCTGTTAGTACATGACTTAATAATTGATCAACAAATTGATTTACTCTGCCTTACAGAAACCTGGTTGCAGCAGGATGATTATGTTAGTTTAAATGAATCAACACCCCCAAGTCATTCTAACTACCAGAAACCTCGAAGCACAGGCCGAGGGGGCGGTGTGGCAGCAATTTTTCACACCAGCCTATTAATTAATGAAAGACCAAGACAGACTTTTAATTCATTTGAAAGCCTGATGCTTAACATTGTCCACCCCAGCTGTGAAACTCAGAAACCAGTCTTACTTGTTATCATCTATCGTCCACCTGGGCCTTACACAGAGTTTCTGTCTGATTTCTCAGACTTTATCTAATTTAGTTCTGAGCTCAAATAAAATAATTATTGTGGGTGATTTTAACATCCATGTAGATGCTAAAAATGACAGCCTCAACATGGCATTTAGTCTGTTATTAGACTCAATTGGCTTCTCTCAAAATGTAAAAGAACCCACCCACCACTTTAATCACACTCTAGATCTTGTGTTAACATATGGCATAGAAACTGAACATTTAACAGTGTTTCCTGAAAACCCTCTCCTATCTGATCATTTCCTGATAACATTTACATTTACAATAATTGATTACACAGCGGTGGAGAGTAGGTTTTATCAAAGTAGATGTCTTTCTGAAAGCGCTGTAACTAAGTTTAAGAATATAATCCACCCACTGTTATCATCTTCAATGCCCTGTACCAACACAGAGCAGAGCAGCTATCTGAACGCTACCCCAACAGAGGTCGATTATCTTGTTAATAATTTCACCTCCTCACTACGTACGACTCTGGATACTGTAGCTCCAGTGAAAACTAAGGTCTCTAATCAGAAGTACCTGAGTCCGTGGTATAATTCTCAAACACGTAGCCTAAAGCAGATGACTCGTAATCTGGAGAGGAAATGGCGTGTCACAAATTTAGAGGATCATCATTTAGCCTGGAGAAATAGTTTGCTGCTTTATAAGAAAGCCCTCCGCAAAGCCAGAACATCTTACTATTCATCACTGATTGAAGAAAATAAGAACAACCCCAGGTTTCTCTTCAGCACTGTAGCCAGGCTGACAAACAGTCAGAGCTCTGTTGAGCCAACCATCCCTTTAACGTTAACTAGTAATGACTTCATGAACTTCTTCACAAATAAAATTTTTATCATTAGAGAAAAAATTACCAGTAATCATCCCACAGATGTAATATTATCTACAGCTACTCTTAGTACCATTGATGTTAAGTTAGACTCTTTTTCTCCAATTGATCTTTCTGAGTTAACTTCAATAATTACTTCCTCCAAACCATCAACGTGTCTTTTAGACCCCATTCCTACAAAACTGCTCAAAGAAGTCCTGCCATTAATTAATTCTTCGATCTTAAATATGATCAACCTATCTCTAATAATCGGCTATGTACCACAGGCCTTCAAGCTGGCTGGAGTTACACCTTTACTCAAAAAGCCATCTCTAGACCCAGCAGTCTTAGCTAATTATAGGCCAATCTCCAACCTTCCTTTCATATCAAAAATCCTTGAAAGAGTAGTTGTCAAACAGCTAACAGATCATCTGCAGAGGAATGGTTTATTTGAAGAGTTTCAGTCAGGTTTCAGAGCTCATCACAGCACAGAAACAGCTTTAGTGAAGGTTACAAATGATCTTCTTATGGCCTCTGACAGTGGACTCATCTCTGTGCTTGTCCTGCTAGACCTCAGTGCAGCGTTCGATACTGTTGACCATAATATCCTATTAGAGCGATTAGAACATGCTGTAGGTATTACAGGTACTGCACTGCAGTGGTTTGTATCATATCTATCTAATAGACTCCAATTTGTGCATATAAATGGAGAGTCCTCTTCACACACTGAGGTTAATTATGGAGTTCCACAGGGTTCAGTGCTAGGACCAATTCTGTTTACATTATACATGCTTCCCTTAGGCAGCATCATTAGAAGACATAGCATACATTTTCACTGCTATGCAGATGACACCCAGCTCTATCTGTCCATGAAGCCAGATAACACACACCAATTAGTTAAACTGCAGGAATGTCTTAAAGACATAAAGACCTGGATGGCCGCTAACTTTCTGCTTCTTAATTCAGATAAAACTGAGGTTATTGTACTCGGCCCTGAAAATCTTAGAAATATGGTATCTAACCAGATTCATACTCTGCATGGCATTACCTTGGCCTCCAGTAACGCTGTGAGGAACCTTGGAGTCATTTTTGACCAGGACATGTCCTTCAACGCACATATTAAACAAATATGTAAGACTGCTTTCTTCCATTTGCGCAACATCTCTAAAATTAGAAATATCCTGTCTCAGAGTGACGCTGAAAAACTAGTTCATGCATTTATTACTTCCAGGCTGGACTACTGTAATTCATTATTATCAGGATGTCCAAAAAACTCACTGAAAAGCCTTCAGCTAATCCAAAATGCTGCAGCAAGAGTACTGACAGGGACTAGAAGGAGAGAGCATATTTCTCCTGTTTTGGCTTCCCTTCATTGGCTTCCTGTTAAGTCCAGAATTGAATTCAAAATCCTGCTCCTCACATACAAGGTCTTAAATAATCAGGCCCCATCTTATCTTAATGACCTTGTAGTACCATATCACCCTATTAGAGCACTTCGCTCTCGCTCTGCAGGCCTACTTGTTGTTCCTAGAGTATTTAAAAGTAGAATGGGAGGCAGAGCCTTCAGTTTTCAGGCCCCTCTTCTGTGGAACCAGCTTCCAGTTTGGATTCGGGAGACAGAAACTATCTCTACTTTTAAGATTAGGCTTAAAACTTTCCTTTTTGCTAAAGCATATAGTTAGGGCTGGACCAGGTGACCCTGAATCCTCCCTTAGTTATGCTGCAATAGACGTAGGCTGCCGGGGGATTCCCATGATGCATTGAGTTTTTCCTTTCCAGTCACCTTTCTCACTCACTATGTATTAATAGACCTCTCTGCATTGAATCATATCTGTTATTAACCTCTGTCTCTCTTCCACAGCATGTCTTTTATCCTGTCTTCCTTCTCTCACCCCAACCGGTCGCAGCAGATGGCCGCCCCTCCCTGAGCCTGGTTCTGCCGGAGGTTTCTTCCTGTTAAAAGGGAGTTTTTCCTTCCCACTGTCGCCAAAGTGCTTGCTCATAGGGGGTCATATGATTGTTGGGTTTTTCTCTGTATCTATGAAGCGCCTTGAGGCGACTTTTGTTGTGATTTGGTGCTATATAAATAAAATTGAATTGAAAATTGAATTGAATTAATCTCAGTCTCTCACTGAACGAGCTCCTGTGACTGACCAGCATGTCATGGAGTGGGTGGGAGGTGTTATCCAACATTGTCTTTATCTTGGACAGCATCCGCCTCTCCGACACCACCTTGAGGGAGTCCAGCTCCATCCCCACAACATTACTGGCATTACGGATTAGTTTATTAAGTCTGTTGGCATCTGCGACCCTCAGCCTGCTCCCCCAGCATGCAACAGCATAGAGGATCGCACTGGCCACAACAGACTCGTAGAAAATCCTGAGCATTTTCTGGCAGATGTTGAAGGACCTCAGTCGCCTCAAAAAATAGAGACGACTCTGGCCCTTCCTGTAAAGTGCTGTGGTGTTTTTAGCCCAGTCCAGTTTATTGTCAATGTGTACTCCAAGGTATTTATAGTCCTCCACAATGTCAACACTGACCCCCTGGATTGAAACAGGGGTCAAGTGTTTCCTGGTCTTCCTGAAGTCCACGATCAGTTCCTTGGTCTTTGCCACGTTGAGCTGCAGATGATTCTGCTCACACCACGTGACAAAGGAGTCGACCACAGCCCGGTACTCTGTCTCATCATCCCTGCTGATGCATCCAACCACCGCAGAGTCATCAGAAAACTTCTGAAGATGGCAGGTCTCTGTGCAGTGGCTGAAGTCTGTGGTGAAGAGGAAGGGGGAGAGGACAGTCCCCTGTGGTGCCCCTGTGTTGCTGATCACCTTGTCAGACACACACTGTGGGAGACGTACATATTGTGGTCTTCCTGTCAGGTAATCAACAATCCAGGACACCAGAGAAGCATCCACCTGCATCGCTGCTAACTTATCACCCAGGAGGGTCGGCCTGATGGTATTGAAAGCACTAGAAAAGTCAAAAAACATGACCCTCACAGTGCTCGCCGCCTGGTCCAGATGGGTGTAGACACGATTGAGCAGGTAGATGATGGTGTCCTCAGTTCCAAGACGAGGCTGATAAGCGAACTGAAGGGGATCCAGGTGTGGTCTTACTATGGGTCGCAGCTGGTCCAGGATGAGCCTTTCCAGGGTCTTCATGATGTGGGAGGTCAGTGCCACGGGCCTGTAATCCTGGGGGCCACTGGGACGTGGCGTCTTTGGTACAGGGACGAGGCATGATGTCTTCCACATCACTGGTACCCTCTGCAGACTCAGACTCAGCATAAACAGTTTATGAAAGACTCCACACAGCTGGGGGGCACAGGTCTTGAGGACGAGGGGACTCACTCCGTCTGGTCCAGCAGACTTGCCTGAGTGAAGTCTCCTCATTTGCATCTCAACCTGGTATTGAGTGAAGGTGATGGGTGGGGGAGGGGTGTCAGGAATCTCACAGGAGGCAACAGCGCCATGTGAAGAGAGAGGCTGGCACAGTGGTGTGGCTCTGGATTCCAGGCTGACTACAGGTGAGGTTGTGGGGGTGGGAGCAGACACTGTGGTGTCGAATCTATTGAAAAACAGATTCAACTCGTTAGCTCTATTCTCACCTCCCTCAGCTCCCCTGCTGTTGGTTGGCCTGAATCCAGTGATGGTCTTCATGCCCCTCCACACCTCTCTCATGCTGTTCTGCTGGAGTTTCCACTCCAGCTTCCTCCTGTAATTGTCCTTAGCCTCTCTGATCTTGTCCTTTAGTAACACCTGGACCTTCCTCACCTCCTCTTTATTGCCCCCTCTGAAAGCCCTCTTCTTGTTGTTGAGGAGGGCTTTAATGTCCTTAGTCACCCACGGCTTGTTATTTGGGTAACAATGAACAGTCTGAGCTGGAACAATGGAGTCGGTGCAGAAAGTTATGTAGTCTGTGATACACTCAGTAAGCTAATTGATGTCCTCTTCGTGAGGCTCACAGAGTGTTTCCCATTGGTCACCTCAAAACAGCCCTGTAGTTCCGCTATTGCCTCCTCTGACCACCTCCTAACAGTCCTGGTGGTCACAGGTTCCCTCCTCACAATTGGCACATAGCGGGGGGTGAGGTGAATCAGGTTATGATCTGACCTACCAAGTGGGGGGAGGGAGGAGGAGCTGTATGCATCCTTGACGTTAGCATACAGTAAGTCTAAAATTTTTTCTCCCCTGGTGGGACAGTCCACATATTGTCTGAATGTTGTTAGTGTATTGTCCAGTGATACATGGTTGAAGTCACCCGAGATCACAATAAAGGCACTCGGGTGCTGAGTCTGTAACCGGGCTATGGCAGAGTGGATAGTGTCACATGCAGCTGTGGGGTTAGCAGAGGGAGGAACATAAACAGCCACCAAGATGACGTGAGAGAATTCCCTGGGTAAATAATACGGCCTGAGTCCAACAGCACACAGTTCAATGTCCGGGCAACAAATCTTTTCTTTGATTGTTATGTTGGCAGGGTTACACCACCGGTTGTTAACTAAAATAGCAAGCCCACCTCCTTTCCGCTTACCGCTAGCGATGCTGTCCCTGTCCGCCCGAACAGTGTGGAAGCCTTCCACGGAAGCATTCTCGTCGGGAATGTCCTGGTGCATCCATGATTCGGTGAAACACATCAGGCTACACTCTCGGTATTCCCTCTGACTCCGTACCAGTGCTGAGAGCTCGTCGATTTTATTTGCCAACGATCGCACATTTCCCATTACGATAGACGGCAGACACGGTTTATACCTCCTCCTCGCTTCGAGCCTCCGCTGTCTCACCGTCTCCTTCTTTCTTCTCTTCTGTCCTTGACCTCTGCATCCCCGATATGTTTTCCTCCAAATTTCAGCTGGTACTTCTGCGGGCCTGGCCAGCGAGCCGGCCGACATCAGGGCGATCAGCTGATCTCTGGAGTAAACAGTCCGTGAGTGTAGGAGATGTGCCGCGGTCCCGTTCCTTGATAAAAGTAACAGTTCCACGGCCACCAGAAGAACAAAAACTCTCTCAATCCACATGATTGAGTAAAAGATAATAAACGGATGAAAATACAAGTCAGAAAAAAAAGAATACGTAAGAAAAAAGAGCTAAACTAAGAGAAAAAGCAGGAGCGACTGTAACAGGCTGCATGCTGGTTGGCGCATGCGCACTGAATCATAAGGGAATAAGGGAATAGTTTGCGAAAATGGCAAACAATTCCAAGGAATTGAAACAGTGGGAACCGGTTCTCAACAAGAACTGGGTTTCGATACCCATCCCTATTCAGGAGTACATTGGATTATCTTTGCTGGTGACACATTCTTCTTCATTTTCTTTTAACCACAGCTATTTTCACACTGTCGTGCACTGCAGTGACACGTTTCATTAAATGCCTTTGCATGCTGCGAAGCTAACTCACTTGCATGACGCAGTCTTTCTGCTTCATCCACAGTTGGTTCGGCACGTCTGAGCAGCCGTTCTCTAGTCCGTTTGTCATGAATATTCACAATTGGATCACAGACCATAGAATTTTTTAGCTCCCCAAAATCACATGACTGTGCTTTAAGCTTCAGATCAGTCACAAAGCAATCAAAAGTGTCTTCTGGTTGCTGCAGCTGAGATCAGAAGATGTACCTATCATATACTGTGTTCTTCTGTGGTCAACTTTTCAACCCCTTATTTCTGTCACCAACTTCCTAGAACTTGTTGAAGACTTCAGCGGTGTGAGGACCAGCCACCGTGAGCAGCAACACAATTTTCCTGGTGTCGGGTTCAGAGTCCAGTCCCATGGCAGCCATATACAGCTTAGACTGATGAACTGAGACTGGTGTCCACATCCCCACCAGTTTCAGCCCTTCCAGTGGATTCAAACTTTCCATCTTGAGCAGAACTTTGGACGGCTGTCGCTTTCACTTTTACCCTTTACTCCTGACACTTGATCTGATGCGCTCTCCTCTTCTACTGAATCTTCCCAGGGTTGCCATCTTTCACCCCTCCTGTTCATTCTGTAAACGAATGAGTGTCGCAGTAATTTCACTAACAGACACATCCTGAAGTTTGCTGATGACACAGTGATCGTTAGTCTTCTTTTGGGGACGAGTCAGGCCATGGGCAGGTTGTAGAAGAGTTTGTGGCTAGGTGTGATGAGTCCTTCCTTTCATTAAATGTGTCAAAAACAAAAGACATCAAATCAAAGTTTATTTCTATAGCACATTTTAAAAGACCGGAGTATATCAAAGTGCTTCACAGTAGTACCGCTATCAGGTAAAATTCAGGGCAGAGCATGACAAGTAAAACAAGGTACAGACAGTACAATTAAATAGTGCAATGCACCAGATGAAAGTCAAACTAAATTGCTTCAAAGACAAAATTAAACAAGTGGGCTTTTAGGCGCGATTTAAACAATTGAATGGACTCAGACGTGCAGACATCAACTGGGAGATTGTTCCAGAGTCTAGGTGTGGCAATAGCAAAGGCACGGTCACCTCTGGTCTTTAATCGAGACCTTGGTTACACTAAGAGCAGTTGGCTAGATGATCTTTGTGGTCTCTTGGGGTTATACAAGTTGAGGAGGTCAGTTAGGTAGCTAGGCGCCAGGTTATTTTTAAAAGTAAGCAAAAGGATTTTAAAGTCAATACGGTATTTAAGGTTGTTCTTGACCACAAACTGTGTTTTGAGCCTCATGCTCAAAACACCCTCGGTTGGGACTTTGGGCCCAGCCCTGGGACATCGGGTTGGGCCCATCTCTACACATGACTGTCAGCTTGTTGCCACGTGTCTCAGGTAGTTGTACTGCCCTCTTGTGGACAAGAATGTAATTGTTCTGCCCTTTACTCATGGTGGTCGCTTAGAGTACCAATCAGGTGAAACCGGATCATCTTTTACGGCACACCTGATCATTTCTCACAGCACGCCTATGTGCCGCGGCACAGTTTGGGAAACACTGAACTAGAGAGTTGAAAAATAAGTTTGGAGAAGTGCAGCTGGCTAAAATTCACGGGGATGGAAACTTGTTGATAGTGGTTAAGACAGAAGGACAGAAAAAGTGTAAGAACACTGTGGGAGAGAAAAGGATATTAGGAGAAAGAAAAGTGACATGGGGTGATTATAGAATAGAATAGAATCCAACTTTATTGTCATTGCACATGTCACAGGTACAAGGCAACGAAATGCAGATTGCATCCATCCAGAAGTGCTTTAGCCATGATATAGATATATTACAATATATATTAGCAATAATATAGATATGTAAGTATATTACAGAAATGAGTCTATTATGGTATGTTATAATGTACACGGTATGAAGTATGTTATGAATATGCTATAACTATAAGTATGTACTAGAGATGGACCGATCCAATATTACGTATCGGTATCGGTGCGATACTGACGTAAATTACTGGATCGGATATCGATGAGAAATAAAAAATGTAATCCGATCCATTAAATATCAAAAAAAGCACCTCACAAAACTTGCTACACGGCGTAACTCAGCTCATAACCGTAGCAAGTTGCAGCAGTATGCATCACGTGATAGAGCGGCTGTGTGTATTTGTAGCCTTGCTAGCAATCCGGCATTTCATCTCCGAGGAAGTGATCCCAGAGAGAAGTAAAGCAAGTGTGTAAGTTCATCTCTGAATGTTTGTAAAGCATTCCCACGTTAAGCTTAACAACCGATATATGGAGCGACGGTCTCTTCTTGCTGCTACTTCAATCGTGAAACTGATCAATGATCAGCTGATCGTCTCTCTTGTTTGTTTTTGGCCCACTTTGCTCCAGAAAGAGGAAACCAGCGGCTGAACAACAGCAGCACGTTTAAGCTTGATAAGCTGTTGTTAGAATTTATTTAATATTACTTTCTACACCAGGATCTTTTTCTACGCAGCTGACGGCTGGTAACTGTGCAGGGGCGGATCTAGCAAAGTTTAGCCAGGGGGGCCGATAGGGCATGAACAGGGAAAAGGGGGCACAAAGACATACTTTTCTTTCTTATTCTCATTTAAAATGTCGAGCTTTTAATAAATAATTATCTGAATCTTACACCCAAAGTTTTAATCTGATGTAAAATGTATAGAAGTCCATTACTGTATATAGTAACTGTTAAGTCTAATATACCCTAGTAAGCTATAGTACTTTTTCCTTTGGGAACCATCTGTGCAGTCTGCAGTTCTGTTGAAGAAAGATGTTGAATCTATTTAATTATTCTTGAAAAATAATTTATTTCTGTGCATTTTTCCCACTGCATCAAATTAAAGTTGATTACGTCGATTAAGCATCATGAGGTGGAGGGTGGGGGGGGGGGTTTCCTATTTTTTTTTGCTGGGAGTTTGCAACCCTATTAGTTAGGTTGCTTAATATTTCTGCTAAGTACTCTTTAAAACACCAGAATAGGGAGGATGAAGTCTAATTTAATTGTTACACCTAGTAGAGAAGCCACACTGATCATTTTATTAAAGATGAAAGAATTTAGTTTTTAACTCTGTGATGCACAGTGTTCGTTTGACTTTGGGACCTGAAGCAGACGGAGTTTTACTCTGCGAGGATCATGACTAAGGTAGCCGTAATGATCTGAATATCCATCAAGCGGTGCGGCTTTGTAGCTTAACAAAGTCGTACTAAAACATTTGACAGATTTTTGAGCGCCGTGTACCAGAAAAAAATAGGGTTGAGGTCAGTAAGCACAACCAGAATTCATACATAAGGTGCACTGGATTATAAAGCGCACTGTTGATTTTTGGGATTTTAAGTTTGCCTTATACTCCAAAAAATATGGTACATAAGGTTACAGATTTTTAGGATCGCCTCTAAAGGCTGAAAAGAAACCCCAAAACAAGTGGATGAAATCAAAAAATGAATGAACGCTTGAGAAGAAACAACGTGCTCTAAACGGACCATTACAGACTAAAGCAGGCAGAAAGGGCCAGAGGGATTCTGAGTCTCAAATAAAACAGTGACCACAAACAGGAATACAGCATAAAAGACAGATATTTCTGGAAAACAACAACCTATGAAAGTTCTCATGCAGTCTATCAAATTCCTGCTCACACTAAAATGTTTTATGAGCCTCTGGCTTCTCACCTGTGTGAGTTTTCTTGTGATACATCAATATACTTTTTCGACTGAAACTTTTCCCACATGTTTCACACGTAAACAGCTTTTCACCTGTGTGGGTTCTCCTGTGAATATACAAACGACTGCTTGAACTGAAACGTTTCCCACATGTATCACAGGGATATGGCCTCTCACCTGTGTGAGTTTTCTTGTGAATATACAAATTATTACTTTGACTGAAGCTTTTCCCACATGTATCACAGTGATATGGCTTCTCACCTGTGTGAGTTCTCATGTGAATATACAAATGACTGCTTCGAGTAAAACTTTTCCCACATGTATCACAGGGATATGGCCTCTCACCTGTGTGAGTGATAAGGTGGTATTTCCAGGTACTTCTATCAGTGAAACTTTTCCCACATGTATCACAGGGATATGGCCTCTCACTTGTGTGGGTTACAAGGTGACGTTTCCACGTATTTCTTGCTCTGAAACTTTTCCCACAAGTATCACAAGGATAGGGTTTCACATCAGTGTTGGGTTTCTTTCTTTGGGCCTGACTCTTGATAGATTTTTGGCAAACATCAGACGCTCTACCTGTTCCAGCATTGCGGGGACTCTCTGACACAGTCCATCTCTCCACATCATCCTGACTTCTGTCTCGCTTCTGCCTCTTCTTTGGTACTGAGGTCACAGTTTCACTTAACCCTGACTCTTCACACTTGCTGGATTCTTCATCTGTGCTTTCACTTTGAGGAGAGTCATCACAGAGGAGCTGCTCCTCATCTCCTCCTGGTTCACTGTGCTCTCCTTCCTCAGCAGCAGTCACCATAAAGGTATCAGGCTCCTCCTTCAGTCCCAGCTGCTCTCCCTCCTGACTGCTGCACAGTTCCTCCTCTTCCTCTTTAATCTGTGGAGGTTCTGGTTCCTCCTGCTCCACACTGGAGCTCCTCTCCTGGTTCCAGAGCTGCTGCTCAGGGAGAACCTCCTCCTCCTCACAGACCTCCTGCTGTGGGACGTCTGGAGCGATACAAGAAAGAAGTTACTGATGCAACCGCAGAAACATTAACAGGACTTTACAGCATGACTGCATCACTCATGAATGTGGACAGGCACCTGAGTTCACCTGTTTTGTGGTTTAAAAGCCACAAAGACGCTGTGTTTAGAGAAAATGGGTCTCAATTGTTCCCATACTGCTGACACATACGGGATCACTGAGGGTTTTTTCTTCTCCAGCTTTGACAAAAGTCCAGCTGGGATAACCACATTTACTCAGGGTCAGCTTCTAGATGTCCCCCATTACTGATGGAAATCTCAGTCTAAGAAGGCTAACCTGCCACTTTTCATATCCTCCCTGGTGAATTTGATGTGTCGGTCCACCGAGTTAATGTGATCCGTGAATTGTGGTATGTCCTGAGATTTGATTTTCACACAGGTGTCACCTTCGGCTGGCACAAACGATTATTCTGATAGTTGGTTAGTCACCGATTATTTTTGCGATTAGTCGACTAATCAGATCATGCATCCACCAGCATGTGTCTGCTCCCTCCCTCCTGATCACTCTGCTAGTCTTTTGAATTAGTGCATTTTTTCTTTTTGAGAGTCGGATGTCCCAGTAATTCCACCTTTGACTGTAACTATAACTATCATTAGCTTACAGCTTGAAGTGTTTAAGATATGTGCTAACTAAAAATAAAGACAAGATGATAGTTTATTAAATTTTAATGACATTTGCAGATTGTTTCGGTGAACTTTAGTAAACTCAGCCGTCTGCTCCTTGCTATCTAAAATATAACAGGACACCGGAGTAAATTCTCGAGCATCTCACACTTCTGTTTAATCAGTTTTCTGCTTGACGTTTATTCAGCTGTGTGAAAAGTAGAGATGGCACGATACCACTTTTATGTCCGATACTAATATAGTGTATTTTTTAATCAATAAAAGTTCATACTCAAGTTTAAAACAAACAAACTAAACTAAAGCTATTCTGTTACACCTGTATGCAAAAAATGCACTGCACCCAAAATATTTCATAGTTCAGGAAAACTGATCAATCTAAGAAACTTAAACCTGCACCATCCTCCCTATTCTGGTGTTTTAAAGAGTACTTAGTAGAATTATTAAACAACCAAACTAATAGGGCTGCAAACTCCCAGCAACCAAAAAAAAACAAAAAAAACAAAACAAAACACAGAATTAAATTATTTTTCAAGAATAATTAAATAGATTCAACATCTTTCTTCAACAGAACTGCAGACTGCACAGATGGTTCCCAAAGGAAAAAGTACTATAGCTTACTAGGGTATATCAGACTTAACAGTTACTATATACAGTAATGGACTTCTATACATTTTACATCAGATTAAAACTTTGAGTGTAAGATTCAGATAATTATTTATTAAAAGCTCGACATTTTAAATGAGAATAAGAAAGAAAAGTATGTCTTTGTGCCCCCTTTTCCCTGTTCATGCCCTATCGGCCCCCCTGGCTAAACTTTGCTAGATCCGCCCCTGCACAGTTACCAGCCGTCAGCTGCATAGAAAAAGATCCTGGTGTAGAAAGTAATATTAAATAAATTCTAACAACAGCTTATCAAGCTTAAACGTGCTGCTGTTGTTCAGCCGCTGGTTTCCTCTTTCTGGTGCAAAGTGGGCCAAAAACAAACAAGAGAGACGATCAGCTGATCATTGATCAGTTTCATGATTGAAGTAGCAACAGGAGAGGGAGAGGGAGGCAGTTGCTCCATATATCGGTTGTTAAGCTTAATGCTGGAATGCTTTACAAACATTCAGAGATGAACTTCCACACTTGCTTTACTTCTCTCTGGGAAAACTTTCTCAGAGATGAAATGCTGGTTTGGTAGCGAGGCTAAAAATACACACAGCCGCTCTATCACGTGATGCACACTGCTCCGACGTGCTAAGATTATGAGCTGAGTTACGCCGTGTCGCAAGTTTTGTGAGGTGCTTTTTTGATATTTAATGGATCGGATTACATTTTTTTTATTTCTCTCTGATATCCGATCCAGTAATTTAGGTCAGTATCTGACCGATACCGATACGTAATATCGGATCGGTCCATCTCTAGTGAAAACTTTAACTTTAATCTCAGCCAAACCGATTTATTCAGGAACAAATAAAACACTGAAAAAAGCCAAACAATAACATTTTTTAAGTTATCTAAGTGACTTATATATCCTGTTTAACCTGAGTAGCGAAAGACGGCGGTGGGTTTGAAAACGATCTGCCGGGAGTCCGGTGTTCTCACGGCTCTAGTTAGCCTTGCCCCCGGCTAGCTATCGAGCTAGTGGGTAACAGACGTCTCCGAAAACGTCGGAGCGCTTTTGAAAATATGTGGTGTCTTGATAAACTGAGCAGATATTTGAGGTTTGCACAGTTGAAAATATGTAAAACGTTTATTTTGTGACCCAGAAAGAATAATAAGAGTAATATTAACACTGGGGCCACGCTATGAAATCTGGGATAGGTTGGGCCACGAAGGATACACCTGCCCCATCTGTCAAATCTGGGGAAGGACACCTTTGTCGGCCGCATTGGGAGAAGTCTTCAAATTTGGACAGTCTTCGTCGCGTCGTAGCGTAATCGGTCTACAATTGGAGCCTCCGAAGGATTCGGCCCTTAAATTTGGACACAGCTACAATACCAGACACAGCTTCTTCTTCTTTGGGGTTTAACGGCAGCTGGCATCCTTGTACATGCAGTGCTGCCATTTTCTGTTTCAGTCTGTTATTACACTCTTAAATCCTACTACTTATTCCTGCGTCTTTTGGGATCTTACAAAGCTTCAAACGATGCGTCGAAAATTAAATTAATCGTCAACGATTTTGATAGTCGACTAATCGCGGCAGCCCGAGTTTCATTCCCATACCTGAACCAATGACTTGGTGGTTTTCCAGGGTACGATAACAGAGCCCTGTTTTCCACTTCCTTCATGTACAAATTGGCCACACTGAGTGAAACTGGGGCTACATGGCACACCCAGGCTTCAATTCAAGGGCACGGTCACGGAACAGGCCTAGCTTCCTTGGTTCTTTTGTTAGAGCGTCTTTGTGCGTCTTTCACACACATATTAAACAAATATGTAAGACTGCTTTCTTCCATTTGTGCAACATCTCTAAAATTAGAAATATCCTGTCTCAGAGTGACGCTGAAAAACTAGTTCATGCATTTATTACTTCCAGGCTGGACGACTGTAATTCATTATTAGATTTCAAGATTCAAGACGTAGGCTGCCGGGGATTCCCATGATGCACTGAGTTTTTCCTTTCCAATCACCTTTCTCACTCACTATTAGGGCTGCCACAATTAGTCGACTATTAAATCATTGACAACCGATTTAATAGTCGACGCGTCGTTTGAAGGTTTGTATGATCCCAAAAGACGCAGGAATAAGTAGTAGGATTTAAGAGTGTAATAACGGACTGAAACAGAAGATGGCAGCACTGCATGTACAAGGATGCCAGCTGCCGTTAAACCCCGAAGAAGAAGAAGAAGAAGAAGCTGTGTCCCAGAATTCATCGTGCGGCCCAGCTCAGTTTCCAACAATGGCGGCAGCTAGTTAGTTTTAATATTACTCTTATTATTCTTTCTGGGTCACAAAATAAACGTTTAACATATATTCAGGTGAGAATGTAGCTGTGTAAACCTCAAATATCTGCTCAGTTTATCAAGACACCACATATTTTCAAAAGCGCCGTCTTTCGCTACTCAGGTTAAACATGATATATAAGTCACTTAGATAACTTAAAAATGTTACTGTTTGGCTTTTTTCAGTATTTTATTTGTTCCTGAGTAAATCGGTTTGGCTGAGATTAAAGTTATAGTTTTTACACAGCTGAATAAACGTCAAGCAGACAGCTGATTATCAGAAGTGTGAGATGCTCGAGAATTTACTCCGGTGTCCTGTTAGATTTTAGATAGCAAGGACTTTATTAAACTTCACCGAAACAATCTGCAAATGTCATTAAAATTTAATAAACTATCATCTTGTCTTTATTTTTAGTTAGCACCTACCTTACACACTTAAAGCTGTAAGCTAATGATAGTTATATAAGAGCAGATGCTGCTGGTGCAATAAGCTGTACGTTGGATGATGATCTGATTAGTCGACTATCAAAATAATCGTTTGTGGCAGCCCTACTCACTATGTGTTAACAGACCTCTCTGCATTGAATCATATCTGTTATTAACCTCTGTCTCTCTTCCACAGCATGTCTTTATCCTGTCTTCCTTCTCTCACCCCAACCAATCACAGCAGATGGCCCCGCCCCTCCCTGAGCCTGGTTCTGCCGGCGGTTTCTTCCTGTTAAAAGGGAGTTTTTCCTTCCCACTGTCGCCAAAGTGCTGCTGATAGGGGGTCATATGATTGTTGGGTTTTTCTCTGTATGTATTATTGTAGGGTCTACTGTACAATATAAAGCACCTTGAGGCGACTGTTGCTGTGATTTGGCGCTGTATAAATAAAACTGAATTGAATTGAAGTGTGAGAGGAAAACCCCAATCCTGCCTCACAGCAGCGTCCTCGGGTGAGTTTAAAGCTGAATGTTTGTTTAAACAGAGACACATCCACCTTCTGTCCTCCAGAAACATCCCTGCAGCCTCAAAGTAAACGTACCACAGAGCTGCGATCAGGATCCTCCCTCAGAGGGACACTCACCTGTCCTGTGCAGCTTGATTTGGGGTTTCCAGGTGATATCCAGCAGTCTGCGCTGACGCTCCATCTCTTCCTCGTACTGCACAGGATCATTATGAACTTCAGGCTCCTCCTTCAGTCCCAGCTGCTCTCCCTCCTGACTGCTGCACAGTTCCTCCTGTTCCTCTTTAATCTGTGGAGGTTCTGGTTCCTCCTGGTCCACACTGGAGCTCCTCTCCTGGTTCCAGAGCTGCTGCTCAGGGAGAACCTCCTCCTCATCATAGATATGCTGCTGTGGGACGTCTGGAGAGAAAAATCGGATACATGAAAATGGTGAATATATTCATTATGCTATCCATTTTCATAAACACTTCTGTATCACCCAGACAGCATCTCAGCTCCGGGCCCACTGAGTTCTCAATAAGCTCTACAAGGCGTTTGATCAACTTCTCATTCTAGGAGCAGTCCTGAAACAGCTACTGCTGACATCACCAGTGAGCTGGGACCAACCTTATCACCATTCTTATCAGCAGTGATGCTCCTAACCCCATGTCCCATCCTCTCCAGTTAGAATGACTGGCCAGTATTGGAATCATGGACACAGCTTTACGATATTTTACATCCTTCCTATCTGACACAAAACAGCTCGTTCACAGCAGAACCGTCAGTGTTGGGACTCCTCTTATTTACAATCTCTCCCTTTACTCTCACAAATATTCCCCACCATTGAGGAGTACAGTTTCAATTTTATGCTGATGACACAACACTTTACATCATCTAAGTAGCTTGGAGAGAAAAGCGTCTGGACTTCTTTAAGTTGCTTAAAGACGTTTCACCTCTGAACCAGTTTTTGTCAAGCACGACATCCCAGTGTATTTCACACCCAGCAACACACTCTGGACAAAACTCCTAAACACAAACTTAAGAATGTGGTGTATGCTGTACAGTGTAGCGAGGAATGCCCAGACCTCTACATTGGAGAGACCAAACAGACACTTCATAAATGCATGGCACAACATAGAAGAGCCACCTCCACGAGACAAGACTCGGCTGTCCATTTACATTTAAAGGTCAAAGGTCACTCTTTGTAAACTTGTTAAGACTTACAAGACTGCGCTGTGATCGTGGCAGGAGACTTTAACCATGCAAACCTGAAATCTGTCCCGCCTGGATTCTTTAAAAACGTGAGCTTTCTGACGAGGGAAAACGACACACTGGACCAAGTCTGCACCAACATGTTTGGGAAGCGCATCTGTAACCTGAAGGTCGCCGGTTCGATTCCTGGGCTGTCTGGCCGACATATCCTCGGCATAACCATGTATAATATCCACAAAACTTAACAGTTATACACACACAGTACGGTAATATTATGTTGAAGCACAGTACGTATCACTCCGCGAGGCTCCGCCTACGACAGCCGTAATGCTCCGACAATCCATCAAGCGGTGCGGCTTCGTAGCTTAGCAAAGTCGCACTGAAACATTTGACAGATTTTCGAGCGCCGTGTACATAAAATCGTCTCGAGGTCAGTAAACACAACCAGAGTTCATACATAAGGCTCACGGGATTATAAGGGGCTCTGTCGACTTTCAGAAAAATCAAAGGATTGATTTTAAGTGCGCCGTATTTTCCAAACAACACGGTAATAACGACGGCCCGCTAGCATGCGCTACCAAAAATACAGGGAGTGCAGAATTATTAGGCAAATGAGTATTTTGTCCACATCATCCTCTGCATGCATGTTGTCTTACTCCAAGCTGTAAAGGCTCGAAAGCCTACTACCAATTAAGCATATTAGGTGATGTGCATCTCTGTAATGAGAAGGGGTGTGGTCTAATGACATCAACACCCTATATCAGGTGTGCATAATTATTAGGCAACGTCCTTTCCTTTGGCAAAATGGGTCAAAAGAAGGACTTGACAGGCTCAGAAAAGTCAAAAATAGTGAGATATCTTGCAGAGGGATGCAGCAGTCTCAAAACTGCAAAGCTTCTGAAGCGTGATCATCGAACAATCAAGCGTTTCATTCAAAATAGTCAACAGGGTCGCAAGAAGCGTGTGGAAAAACCAAGGCGCAAAATAACTGCCCATGAACTGAAAAAGTCAAGCGTGCAGCTGCCAAGATGCCACTTGCCACCAGTTTGGCCATATTTCAGAGCTGCAACATCACTGGAGTGCCCAAAAGCACAAGGTGTGCAATACTCAGAGACATGGCCAAGGTAAGAAAGGCTGAAAGACGACCACCACTGAACAAGACACACAAGCTGAAACGTCAAGACTGGGCCAAGAAATATCTCAAGACTGGTTTTTCTAAGGTTTTATGGACTGATGAAATGAGAGTGAGTCTTGATGGGCCAGATGGATGGGCCCGTGGCTGGATTGGTAAAGGGCAGAGAGCTCCAGTCCGACTCAGACGCCAGCAAGGTGGAGGTGGAGTACTGGTTTGGGCTGGTATCATCAAAGATGAGCTTGTGGGGCCTTTTCGGGTTGAGGATGGAGTCAAGCTCAACTCCCAGTCCTACTGCCAGTTTCTGGAAGACACCTTCTTCAAGCAGTGGTACAGGAAGAAGTCTGCATCCTTCAAGAAAAACATGATTTTCATGCAGGACAATGCTCCATCACACGCGTCCAAGTACTCCACAGCGTGGCTGGCAAGAAAGGGTATAAAAGAAGAAAAACTAATGACATGGCCTCCTTGTTCACCTGATCTGAACCCCATTGAGAACCTGTGGTCCATCATCAAATGTGAGATTTACAAGGAGGGAAAACAGTACACCTCTCTGAACAGTGTCTGGGAGGCTGTGGTTGCTGCTGCACACAATGTTGATGGTGAACAGATCAAAACACTGACAGAATCCATGGATGGCAGGCTTTTGAGTGTCCTTGCAAAGAAAGGTGGCTATATTGGTCGCTGATTTGTTTTTGTTTTGTTTTTGAATGTCAGAAATGTATATTTGTGAATGTGGAGATGTTATATTGGTTTCACTGGTAAAAATAAATAATTGAAATGGGTATATATTTGTTTTTTGTTAAGTTGCCTAATAATTATGCACAGTAATAGTCACCTGCACACACAGATATCCCCCTAAAATAGCTAAAACTAAAAACAAACTAAAAACTACTTCCAAAAACATTCAGCTTTGATATTAATGAGTTTTTTGGGTTCATTGAGAACATGGTTGTTGTTCAATAATAAAATTATTCCTCAAAAATACAACTTGCCTAATAATTCTGCACTCCCTATAGTGCTTTGTTGTGTATCTGACGGACGAAAGCTAAACCAGTTCCACACCACTGAAGCTGCAGCATTTTACAAACCAGTTCTGGTTCATCTGTTTCATTCAACGATCCACTTTCGCTCTTCTCATTCTGCGTCGCCGCCATGTGCGTATGAAAACAAAGGCACTGCGCATGCGCGTTTTACCCATATTCTATCGCCATATTTCATTTTCCTATCGTTGCCCAACATTACACCAGTATTACCGTGAACGGTATGATATGGCCCAGCCCTAACCCTAAACCAGTTCTTCACCTGCTTCAACCAACGAAACAGGGACACGATCACCCATCCTGCCGTTACAGAGAGGGACGACGCCCCCATCCAGCTGGAGCAGCATCAGGTCAGAGCCACACTGTGCAGAGTCAACGCGAGGAAGGCAGCTGGTCCTGACGGTGTAGCTGGTAGAGTGCTTAAAGCATGTGCAGACCAACTAGCAGAGGTTTTCACCACCATCTTCAACCTCTCACTGCTACAGTCTGTCGTACCATCCTGCCTTGAGTCAGCCACCATCGTTCCAGTGGCCAAGAACAGAGTGAGCTGCTTGAATGACTATCGTCCAGTTGCTTGAACACCCATAATTACCAAATGTTTTGAACAGCTCATCATGTCGCACATTAAAGCTGCCATCCCTGCAGACCTCGATCCACACCAGTTTACATACAGGGCAAACAGGTCGACAGAGGACGCCATAATAACAGCTCTTCACACAGCCCTCACACACCTGGACAGTAGTAACACCTGTGTGAGAATGCTGTTTGTGGACCAGCTCCGCCTTCAATACAGTTCAACCCCACAAACTGGTTAATAAACTAAACAACTTAAGACCCAGCAGCTCACTGTGCAGCTGGATAATGGACTTCCTGAGCAACAGACCCCAGAACATCAGAATGGGAGAGCACACCTCCTCCAACCTCATTCTGAATGTAGGTGTCCCACAGGGGTGTGTCCTCAGTCCCCTCTTACACTCACTTTTCACCCGTGACTGTTTTCCAATCCACACCAGTAACACCATTATAAAATTTGCTGATGACACCACCATCATAGGACTGATCGACAACAGCGATGATTCAGCCTACAACCACTGATCAATGCCCGTGAAAAGGGAAAGACCATCTCTGAATGGAGGAGGGGGCCTGAGGGTACATCTGTCACCATCTTACAATGCTGTGATTGCAGCCATTCCCCAACTCTCTGTGAATGGGACTCATGGACATTGATCAGTGGTTGTTGATCAATGGTCATGAGAATTTAGTGTTTGAGAATTATACCACGGAGTCAGGTACTTCTGATTAGAGACTTTAGTTTTCACTGGAGCTACATTATCCAGAGTCGTACGTAGTGAGGAGGTGAAATTATTAACAAGATAATCGACCTCTGTTGGAGCAGCGTTCAGATAGCTGCTCTGCTCTGTGTTGGTACAGGGCATTGAAGATGATAACAGTGGGTGGATTATATTCTTAAACTTAGTTACAGCGCTTTCAGAAAGACATCTACTGTGATAAAGTCTACTCTCCACCGCTGTGTAATCAATTATTGTAAATGTAATCAGGAAATGAAAATCCTGCTCCTCACATACAAGGTATTAAATAATCAGGCTCCATCTTATCTTAATGACGTCTTGATGCATCCTCAATCATCCAGGTCTCCAAAAGTTGATTCTGTTCATCTGTACGTAGCGTTTTGTGGGAGAAACGTTTCATCATCATCAGGTGACGTCTTCAGTCTCAGCTGACTGCAGGTTTCAATCTTATAAACATGACATTTGCATAATGACTGAAACCAGCCCACTGAAGGAACAATGGGCTGGGAGGTCAGTTCCTTAATCTTAATTATTCAAATTCTCATGACCATCGATCAACAACCAGTGAGACACTTAGATAACTTAAAAATGTTATTGTTTGGCTTTTTTCAGTGTTTTATTTGTTCTTCAGTAAATCGGTTTGGCTGAGATTAAAGTTCTAGTTTTTACACAGCTGAATAAACGTCAAGCAGACAGCTGATTATCAGAAGTGTCACATGATCGAGAGTTTACTCCAGTGTCCTGTTATATTTGTGATCTGCTATCCTGTATATATTGTACATACTATTGTTTGAGTAATACGATTGGTTTTTTTTGTACTTTTTATATTTTACATTTGTATTTATTATTGAAACTTGCACGAAGGGAGTGGCACTCCAATTTCGTTGTACTCTGTACAATGACAATAAAGGCTATTCTATTCTATTCTATATTCCAGTTTGAATTCAGGAGACAGACACTATCTCTACTTTTAAGATTAGGCTTCAAACTTTTTTTTGCTAAAGCATATAGTTAGGGCTGGACCAGGTGACCCTGGATCCTCCCTTAGTTATGCTGCAAAAAGCCATCAGTCACCATGGTGATGTACCCAGTAAGAAGTGTGAGAGGAAAACCCCAATCCTGCCTCAGTGCAGCGTCCTCGGGTGAGTTTAAAGCTGAATGTTTGTTTAAACAGAGACACATCCACCTTCTGTCCTCCAGAAACATCCCTGCAGCCTCAAAGTAAACGTACCACAGAGCTGCGATCAGGATCCTCCCTCAGAGGGACACTCACCTGTCCTGTGCAGCTTGATTTGGGGTTTCCAGGTGATATCCAGCAGTCTGCGCTGACGGTCGATCTCTTCCTCGTACTGGACGATCGTTTTTTCAAACTCCAAGAATATTTGTTCAGCAGCAGCAGTTAGTCGCTCGTTGATAAACTCTCTCAGATACTGAACTGAAGGCATTGTTACTGCCACAGCTCACACACAGCACAAAGCCTCCAAAAGTTCACGCTGGAACAACCAAACTGCCGCTTTTAAAAATGTTTACTTCCGCCGGATGTCCCGCTCTGAAGTTCCGGCAGGAGGAGGATGTTCAAATACTTTGTTCCGCTTGGAATAAACGTCCTTCTTTCTTCCTAAAACCTATTTAAATGTACCAAACTGAGCCATAAATACATAAACAGCGGGTTATAAATAATAAAGGAGAGAAAATGGAAAGAAAAGGCCTCATTCAGGTTTTTATCTATAATGAATCATATCCATTCTACTACTGATCATTCATATACTCAACACCAAAGAGTCTGACGTGAATGAATACTAACACACGGCTTTAGACTATTTTATTGTTTGATGGAGGTCTAAAATAAATGAGGAATTACACATACTGGTCATTAAATGTGTTTGTGGCGTGCTCAGAGTCTTCATTGGTGGAAATCAAATCAAACTTCAGTATCTTCGACGTATTACTGCTGTGTGATTTTTATTACTATTAATGAAATGGATGAAAAGCTGACCCTGAGTAAATGTGGTTATCCCAGCTGGACTTTTGTCAAAGCTGGAGAAGAAAAAACCCTCAGTGATCCCGTATGTGTCAGCAGTATGGGAACAATTGAGACCCATTTTCTCTAAACACAGCGTCTTTGTGGCTTTTAAACCACAAAACAAGTGAACTCAGGTGCCTGTCCACATTCATGAGTGATGCAGTCATGCTGTAAAGTCCTGCTAATGTTTCTGCGGTTGCATCAGTAACTTCTTTCTTGTGTCGCTCCAGATGTCCCACAGCAGGAGGTCTGTGAGGAGGAGGTTCTCCCTGAGCAACAGCTCTGGAACCAAGAGAGGAGCTCCAGTGTGGAGCAGGAGGAACCAGAACCTCAACAGATTAAAGAGGAACAGGAGGAACTGTGCAGCAGTCAGGAGGGAGAGCAGCTGGGACTGAAGGAAGAGCCTGATACCTTTATGGTGACTGCTGCTGAGGAAGGAGAGCACAGTGAACCAGGAGGAGACGGGGAGCAGCTCCTCTGTGATGACTCTCCTCAAAGTGAAAGCACAGATGAAGAATCCAGCAAGTGTGAACAGTCAGGGTTAAGTGAAACTGTGACCTCGGTGCCAAAGAAGAGACAGAAGCGAGACAGAAGTCAGGATGATGTAGAGAGCTGGACTGTGTCAGAGAGTCCCTGCAATGCTGCCACAGGTAGAGAGTCTGATGTTTGCCAAAAATCCATCAAGAGTCAGGCCCAAAGAAAGAAACTTGTTTAAATCCTTCAAAACATGTGGGAAAAGCTTCAGGTTGAAAAAGACCTGGAAACACCACCTGAGAACTCTCACTGGTGAGAGGCCACATCCTTGTGAAACACTTGGGAAAAGTGTTTTGGTATACCACAGGAACGTCTGTAACCAGAGGTTTGTTGAACATGAAGGCTTTCAGCGCAAAAGGAATTTGATGGACCACATGAGGACTCTCACAGGTGAGAGGCTGTAGTTGTACCACTGTAATCACACTCTTAGAGATGGGAGACACTGAGCTGGTCCCAAGCCAGCTAAGACATAGAGTCTCTCCATTATGTCCAGATGCCTGAGGACCACAGCGAGTGCAGGAGATCTGAGAGCTGCTGAGGGATCTCTGCTACAGAGTCAGTGAGTGATGGCTGAAGATGTTCACTAGGTGACAGACTTGACGTGAGCACAGAATGGAAATGTGGACACCCAGGCTGGGATCTTCAGGGAAAGGTGAGACGAGGCAGCCGTCTATGAGCAGATCTCCAGTCTGCTGAGTGAAACACGCATTCGTGTTGCAAAGCGACACAGTGAAACATGTAGCGCTTGAACTTCAGGTGCGTGGGTCAAGCTGGGACACTGTCATCCTGAAGGCAGAAGCTGGAAAACATCCAGGAAACATCATCTTCATCGTAACTGAACCTAATGATCCATCTTTGATCCTGAGAGCCTCTGTGATCCAGGCTGCTCAGCATCCACACAAACCTTTTCAGGACCGAAGGCTTTTGATTATTTCACACAAACTATCACAAACAACAGCTGTGAGCTGCGTGGTGATCATATCAAAGGAAATATTCTGACGTCGAGGGCTGGACGTTGGCATCACACGCAGGTACAAAGGAGACCTTTATCTGCTCTCACCTGTGCTGAGCAGACACCTGTCCTACATGCTGATATGAGCCCTGAAAGTTTACCCAGAATGCACTTTGTGTGTGAAGCTTCATGCAGGGAATTATGACAACCAGATCAAAGATCCAGGTTCCTGCTCCTCTGCGTCACACCGCCATAGGTCCAACACTCCCACACTCACAGATGTTCTGTCTCTTGGAGTGGATGTAAAACTGATCTGAGTTCAGTTTCTAACAGAGCCTGTAACCGTGAGACACACCAAAGAGATTAGGTGTGTTTTAGTTTGGACATAGAGCACAGGACCGATCTCTGACAGCTTACCCTCCAAATTATCTGTTTTTTCAACCAAAGGTCTGACACTTTGAATTCAATGCCTAAAAAACTTTATTTGCAAAGTGCTTTTCACAGAAAAAACAAAAATAACATAAATAAAAGTGCCGAAATGTGTGGTTTCCATTAATTTGGTAGTAATTCAACAGAAAGCCCGTTTAAATAATGAAGTTTAAAGCTGTGACTTTTATTGTGAAAGCGCTGACAGGAAGAGGCCGTGTGTCGCCGGTGTGCTTTGACCTCGGAGCTGTTCGGAGCGGCTCGGCTCTGCTCGCTCCACCTTCGTCCCTCCCCTGGCCGGAGCGGAGTGAGATGCGTCCCGGAGCTTGAGGCGTTCGGACGAGTCGGAGCCGGACGCGGAGCTTTCAGGCGGGGAGCCTCCGGAGAGACACCGCGCCGTCTGTCGCACTGAAACCGGGTGTAGGTGCACTGCTGGCGGCTGCGCCTCCAGCTGCGTGCCGCTGAAAGCTGCAGGACTGAGACATGTACCAGGTCCAGGTGAGCTCATACCTGAGTTTTTATGTTTCTGGAGGGCTTAAAGAAATGACTCTGTGTTGTTGTCCCCACACCATCATCATCATCATCATTCTTATGTCTGCTGAGTTTTCATCTGCATAAATAAAGGATGTAAAAGTCACTGCATAAAACTGACTGCAGCTTCTGCTGTGACAGATATTTCCGTGTTTTACATTTGCAGATCAGCCTGCTTCCTGTGTTTAGAAAGTGAACATCAGCACTTTTATTGATCACTTTCTTCCATTTTTAATGGAACAGCTTGATGCTGCACCTGACATTATTATAACCTGCGATGTGTTCCTGAATGATCTGGACCTCTGATGTTTTCTCTTTGCTCCATAAGATCTGAGAACAGAATCCACGGTTATTCACTGCTCCACAGAAAACATCGTCTTCCTTCGTTTGTTAAACATGTCTCAAAGCGTTCAGGTTTAATATGAACGTTACATATGAGATTACAGCTTCACAGCTGAAATATGAAACTGACCTCAGTCCCAGAGTTTAACCTGTCAGGGTGTGAAAGTTTCTTTAGTGTTCTATTAAGATTAAAAAGAGTCCTGTAAACCATCGCTGTGACTAATCAGGCAAAGTTCAGCTGCTGACGACCGCCTCCGTCATTCTTCTAACCTGGTGAAGCTTTTCGTCGTGTAGCGTGTCTAAATGTCGTTTTAGTGGAGTCACTGTTGTGAGCAGCAGAGGAGGCATGAGACCTGTGTTTGTTGTCACTGGATCAGCATCAGGAGCACACCAGGCTGGAGTGTTTTTGATCCACTCAGCAGCAAACAGAAGTGAACTCCTGACCTTCCTCTTTGTGTCATCATAAAAACTCCAGCAGCGACTGTCAGCACTGACCGGGTTCTCCATGTTCCTGTGTGGGTTCTCTCTGGGTTCCTCCTCACAACACAAAGGCAGATTAAGTGTTTGGATGTTAGGTTATCTGTGATCAAGTGCAGGTGTCAATGGTTGTGTCAGTCCAGACCAGAGTTCAGCTGGGAGAGGATCCAGCCACCCTGAACCGGATAAAAAGAAGAAGATGAACGGATGGATGGATGCTTGGATGGTTGGATGGATGTATGGATGGATATTTGGTTGGTTGAACAGATGAATGGACGGTTGGATGGACAGATGAATGGATGGTTGGTTGAATGGATGGATGGATGGATGGATGGACAGATGGATGGATGGTTGGTTGAATGGATGGATGGATGGTTAGTTGGTTGAACAGATGGATGGATTGATGGATGGATGGACGGTTGGATGGATGAATGGATGGATGGATAGTTGGATGGATGACCAGATGGATGGACGGATAGATGGATGGATGGTTGGTTGAACAGATGGATGGATGGATAGATGGTTGGTTGAATGGATGAATGGATGGATGGACAGATGGATGGATGGACGGTTGGATGGATGAATGGATGGATGAATGGATGGACCGTTGGATGGACGGTTGGTTGGATGGATGGACGGTTGGATAGATGGTTGGTTGAATGGATGGATGGATAGATGGACAGATGGATGGATGGACGGTTGGATGGATGAATGGATGGATGGATAGTTGGGTGGATGACCAGATGGATGGACGGACAGATGGATGGATTGATGGTTGGTTGAATGGATGAATGGATGGATGGATAGGTGAAAGGTTGGATGGATGAACGGTTGGATGGATGGATGGATGGATGGATGACTGGGTGGATGAATTGATGGACGGTTGGATGGATGGATAGGTGAAAGGTTGGATGGATGAACGGTTGGATGGATGGATGGATGGATGACTGGGTGGATGAATTGATGGACGGTTGGATGGACGGTTGGTTGGATGGATGTCCATCTGTGCTGGCAGATGGGCCTTCTGAGGGCTGTGGTTTGGGTTTGCAGTTCTGGTCAGCGACCGTGATCTGAAATGCTGAATGAATGAAACATTTCAGCACAAGGAGAAAAAGTTTGTGGGAGAAGTATTTTTGCTTGACAATCAGGCAGTGTTTGCTGTGAACAAAGCATCACATGTAAAAAGAGTAAAAAGGAAGTGGGGTGTTGAAAATCGGATATTGTGATCATAAGAAGTGCTGGACCGGTCTCTCCGATGCTTCTGCAGAGAAATGTTTTTGTTGCTTAAATATCTGTGAATCAGAAAGTGGTGGAAGTGGATGTCACGGCTGAGCATTCAGAGTGAAATGAATGAAATGCTTCTGCGGGATCAGAGGAGCTCTGAGAGGATCCAGCTGAGGGAGGGTTCAGCATCTGCCCAGAGCACCCCCTGGACCATTTCATGTCCTGACCCCGGGGCAGAGCTGGGACTCACCTGCTGGAGGATGTCTGGGCTTCTGTGCTCAGACTGCGGCCTGCAGGAATCTGCCTGTGATGCTCCTGCAGGGACTGAAACAATGTGCAGGTTGTCATCGTTGGAGGGTCGTAAAGCTGCTGCAGAGCAGGCAGATTTATGATTTAATCACTGCACTGTGACAAACCGCCGCTCTCGCTGCTCCATCATCATTTCCAAACAGCTTCAGCTCCACGTGTAGAACTCTGGCCACCCCAGAGGTTTCTCTCACTTCCAGTTCCTCCTGTGAAACTCCGTCTTTAAAGACAGAATCAGGACACTTTTTCATCACAGAAGCACCAATAAGTTAATATTTAAATAATGTTTTTAATGTAGGGAAAAAAAGTCCTTCAAACACCAGCGAATAGACTGATCCCGGAGGGGGCGATCAGCAGAGAAACAGGCAGACAATACAATTCAATAAAATGCTGAGCTGCACAGAAAATCATTTCCTTACGTTTCACAGGTCGATGCTCAGCTTCCTGACTCATAATCACACTTCAGTTGTTTGGATTATACACGCTGACACATTTTAGCATTTTTATTTCATTATTTTTCATCTGACTGACTAGCAGAAAATTCGCTTTCATTTTGAAAGGGCAGCCGCTGCCATCCCCGGGCCGTCTCCGGCCGTCCTGCAGCTGGTGGTCCTGGTTCTGCTCTGAAGCTGAGAGCTCCAGGGTCGGTCTAACAAGAACCTGCAGCAGGTGGAGAACTGGGTCACGTGAGGCTACGCGGAGCTCAGCCTGCAGAGTGAGGACGAGGAGACGGAGCTGGCGCCCGGTCGAGGGCTCTCCTCCCCACAAACGCCCCCACCCAGTGTTTCTCTCCCTGTCATTGAACACTGTGAGTGAGTATCTGCCCCTCCTCTGTGGAGGAGTGTGAACATCTCGGGAGGGCGCTCGGCTGGAGAAAGGGCACGTCCGCCCTCGTTACCAGTGTGAATGCGAGGAAGGAGAGAATCAAAGAGCATCACAGAGAGTTTCCCAGGGCTCCACTTACACAGTGAAGACTGCTCAGAAGGACTTAACGGACCGTACTGTGCAAACATCTGGAGCATTGCTTTATATGTTGCAGGGAAAATGGGCAATTAGTGCAACGAGTCATTGAAATGTGTGCAAACAGACATGGAAGCACGGTATAGCAGGCAACAAGAGAGACCACAAGTCTAAGATTTGGGCTGAGCTTCGTCCTTCAGCTCAGTGAGAGCTCTCCGAGCTGAAAGGATCCTTCATTAACACTGAAGTAGAGTTTTAGGCCTCACACATCTGCTTTTGCTCTATTTCAACCAGCTTTCAAACATGGAGTAAGCGAGCTCAGCGACTGTATGATGCTGCCGCCATGTTTCTCCACCTGTGGTGCATTCAGGGTCGTGTGGTCTCATACGTTTGTTCATTAACTTCGGTGAAAGGGAAGCTTCAGCAGTGCTGCTGCAGGAAGTATTCAGCCTGATCCCAGTGACACACACACGCACACATGCACACGGACACACACACACAGCCTCCTGGGAGATTGTGGTTTTCGGTCCACTGAGCAGAGTGGCGTGCTGCAGATGTGAGGCGGAGTTTACGAGGTCATGTCTCAGGTGTTCGTGATTCCTCTGAATCGACTTCACCTGTGCACGCTGAGCGAGACAGAAGCAAACAGCTGGGACGCAGTTAAACACTAGAAATATCTGACGCCTCAGTGACCGCCCGGTCTTCAGGGTCGGGGTCAGAGTGTTTTGGAAAAGACCAAACGAGGCCAGTAAAGTTTCAGTGGTCATCAGCAGCACCTGTGAGTCCGTCTGAGGACGAGGGGTTTTCCACCCACCTGTCAGAACTACCATGTGTGTTTATGTCAAAGGTGTCTGGCTGGTGTCCTGTGGCTGGTGCTAGCAGACTGCCTGTCCTGGCAATTCGTGGCAAATATGAAAGATCAAAGCGATTTTACACTGCAGAATGAGAACAAACTGACCTGCATGTGGTGCCGTGAGGGAAGGACGGCAGTCCGCCTCATCATTTGTCTCCCGTCAGAAGAAGGGCAGAGAAAGGTGTTTGTGGAGAGGAGGCTGTGTTCTTTTAACCCGTCTGTTGGTGTGGAAGGATTCTGATCTGGACTCGGACAGAAACGTGGGTCTAAAATAAATAAAAAGAGTTTCTAAAAAGAACAGAAGTGCTGTTGCTGTTTGTGAAACCAGCGTAAAACGTAACTGAGAATCTCCAAAGAACAGGAGGTTGCTGAGGTCCTCGGGGATCTGATCATTGGGCATGGACGCGGCGGGATGCATTCAGGGCCTCAGAGGCCAGCCTGAACAAAGCAGGGCTTGTTTCAGGCGGGCCTCAGAGGCCAGCCTGAACAAAGCAGGGCTTGTTTCAGGCGGGCCTCAGAGGCCAGCCTGAACAAAGCAGGGCTTGTTTCATGCGGGCCTCAGAGGCCAGCCTGAACAAAGCAGGGCTTGTTTCATGCTGTGGAGAAGCACGGTGATCCCTGATGATCCGTGAGGGCTCCGGCCCTCAGTCAGCGGGAAGATGGTGGGGCAGCGGTGTGTTTGAGAGCGTTGCCATTGTTTACACCCAGACTCTTTGTTGCCCTGAGCTCGAGCGTGTTTGCAGGCTGCCGCTCGGTGTCCTCTGCTGTAGTTACAGTACAGCTGGAGCTGGGAGAGCCACGGGGGGAAACTCATCCAAGATTAATTAGCAGCAGCGCTGCGGGAGGATCTGAATCTCTCTGGGGTCAGCTCACGTCCTTGGCACAGTTTCCCCACCGCGCCTGAACCTGCGCTTTATTTACTGAGCGACACTAAAGGCATCACCCCTCCATCTCCCCCAGCATCCGCCCGTCTGACAGCAGACTTCTGTTTATGTGATCAGCTGTTACAGCCGCTTCATGGCCCATGTTTCATAAAAAAAACACGCAAAGTGTGATGGAGGGCAGCTCTCAGACTCCCAGTGACTAATAGGTACTGCAGTATCAGCAGAGTACTGCAGTAGTCTGGCTGCACACTGAGGATGTGCTGCAGCAGCACTCAGCGCTGCTGATGGAGGACTGTTTGCTCAGCACAACAGCAGGTTATTTATAGTCTGACAGCATCTCCACAACACACACACAGAGTGAGGGAGAGAGAACATTAAACAGACGGTGCAGAGATGGAGACAGATACGTTCTCAGTTTCTACTGTGTGTCTTCTATTTTTACAGTAGAATCACAGTAGAACCATGAAGTCCGGCTGACATCCTTCCTGGTTGAATAATCTGATCACTGATGCTCTCTGAACTACTCTTTTGAGTCATCATGGATTTACTCCTCAGTAAAAAGTTACCCATTACTTTAGTTACTCCGCTTCTCTGTCAGCTCTTGGAGAGCAGGAACTGTCCCACTGATGCAGGATGACATCACAAAAACTGTCCAATCACTGTGTAACGCTTGAAATGTGTCCTTATCTCAAGTACCTTTAGAGCGCGGCGTGAGGATGCCCTACACCTGAGTGTGGAGTCAGAGCGTCAACTCATGTAAACATGACCTCAGAGTGATGTCATATATGTTGGAGCCACCTCTGAACGCGGCGTACCCCTCGGCAGGTCACTCGCTGTAACGTGATGTCTGTGTTAAGCGAGTCATCCATTAATGATGGTGGTGGTGGGGCTCTGCTGCTCTCGGCCTCCATCACGGCTCTAATAATAAAACTGCAGATGATGTTTTATTGATTACAGCTGCCGAGTTCACAGAGGCACGTTTCACTCTCAGCTCGCCTTCCTCTGCCCGCTGGCGCTCGTCACGACTCGCCATTCCTCCCTCTGAACGGCAGCAGGTGAACCAGCTCACCTGTCGTACCTGAGCTGCAGGTTCCTCAGGGCCGGGTCAGAGTTTTAGTGGATTGGACCTTATCGTAGTTCTCGTGCCTGAATTCTATTACATTCTATTGCCTGAATTCTATTTATTCACAGATGTATTTTAGCCTCTGCTGAGGTTAGTCCAGGTTTCAGGGAGCTGGATGTCTTTGGATGTCTGTTACGTTTCCATTTACGCCTGATGTTACTGCACATGTGCAGTAGAGTGATGGTCAGAGAGAGCTGAGCTTAGCTGTCTTCAGCAGCTAAAGCCTCTTTGGGGGGAAACTCCCACTGGGTTTAAATCTGGGACTCTCTGCCATTTGACCTTAGAACTGAAGAAGCTTCTCGGATGAGAGGTGAAACGTCTTCAAGCAACTTAAAGAAGTCCAGACGCTTTTCTTTGCAAGCTCCTTTGACATCACAGAGCCATCTTGTTTACGTATGACTTCCCTCTGCAGAATAAAACAGAATGGCTCTCGTTTGGCTCTCGGCGAAGGCGGTCGCACTTTTCTCCTCTCCCTTAATTTCCCTGCTTAGCCTCTTATGTCCTTGTCTCGTGTGTATTACTTTCCCTGGAACACTCTCTCACAGTCTGTTTCTAAAACCTAAAGAGAATTATGGATTTGATCAACTGGTCTCTGAATGCTATTGGCACCCTTTTCTCAACGAGAAGTTTGGGCTCGGGTGAGCCTGAGTGTCCTGGAGGGACTTTCCCTGCCGGATACACAATGGACGGGTGGCAGGAATGGAGGATCGTGTGCCTGGCGGGACTGTCGATCGAGGACGCTGAAGATATCTACCTATTCGGAACCATGATAACAGGGTTCTTGCTGATCGGAGCTGGCTTGGCCCTGGCTTATCGGAGAATTAAGAGAGTGGAACCGGCTGTTCAAACCCCCCCAAGGCTGCCCGCTGGGATTGAAACGATGGGACGAGGCGCGACTTCTCAGAATGGGCTAACCGAGTGCAGCATGGTTAAGATCTTGAAGACGCTTACGGCTGCCGTGAATACTCAGAATAACACCTCTGAGCGAAAGTTGGATAACATCGTGGAAAAGCTCACTGCGGTCGTGAGTTCTCAGAATCGGCTCTTTGAGCACAAGAATGACAACATCACGGAGCGCAAGTTTGATAACATCATGGAGAAACTCGCAGCTCTCCAACGGGAGATTGAGAGACCAGTGTTGGAGTGTTAGAACAGCTTTGAAATTCTCATGAGTTGTTCGCATAAAAGAAAAACCACCATCATAATGCGGCTATCCCTTCGGCACCAGCTGTGGTCTCAAGGCTGGAGCCGAACAACACCCTGATAACGACTGTGTTTAGACTATTTCTTCCTATCCCATGCAAGGCCACCTGGGTTGGCTGGAAGACTGTTTACTTAGCCTGGCAGGGCGAAGGACACTGTCTCAGCTGAACTATGGACACGCACACATACACACTGATACGCACTCATCCCCCTCCTCTTCCAAACGCCTTCGATGCTTGTTGCCTCCTGGGAACACGGCGGGTCTGAGCCTGCACTGGAATAGTAGCGCTGGGCAAGATGGCTGCTGTGCTGCTTCGGATTACTCCTCACTAGGGCTGCCACAAACGATTATTCTGATAGTCGACTAATCAGATCATCATCCATTGGACGTAAAACGTACAGCTTATTGCACCAGCAGCATCTGCTCTTATATAACTATCATTAGCTTACAGCTTTAAGTGTTTCAGGTATGTGCTAACTAAAAATAAAGACAAGATGATAGTTTATTAAATTTTAATGACATTTGCAGATTGTTTCGGTGAAGTTTAATAAACTCCTTGCTATCTAAAATATAACAGGACACCGGAGTAAATTCTCGAGCATCTCACACTTCTGATGATCAGCTGTCTGCTTGACGTTTATTCAGCTGTGTAAAAACTATAACTTTAATCTCAGCCAAACCGATTTACTCAGGAACAAATAAAACACTAAAAAAAGCCAAACAATAACATTTTTAAGTTATCTAAGTGACTTATATATCATGTTTAACCTGAGTAGCGAAAGACGGCGGTGGGTTTGAAAACGATTTGCCGGGAGTCCGCTGTTCTCACGGCTCTAGTGACCTTGCCCCCAGCTCGCTATCGAGCTTAGTGGGTAACAGACGTCTCCGAAAACGTCGGAGCGCTTTTGAAAATATGTGGTGTCTTGATAAACTGAGCAGATATTTGAGGTTTACACAGCTACATTCTCGCCTGAAAATATGTTAAATGTTTATTTTGCGACCCAGAAAGAATAATAAGAGTAATATTAAAACTAACTAGCTGCCGCCATTGTTGGAAACTGAGCAGGGCTGCGCTATGAATTCTGGGACACAGCTTCTTCTTCTTCGGGGTTTAACGGCAGCTGGCATCCTTGTACATGCAGTGCTGCCATCTTCTGTTTCAGTCCGTTATTACACTCTTAAATCCTACTACTTATTCCTGCATCTTTTGGGATCTTACAAAGCTTCAAACGACGCGTCGACTATTAAATTAGTCATCGACGATTTTGATAGTCGACGTAATCGTGGCAGCCCTACTCCTCACCCCCCACCCGACCCTGTGGCTGGTCACGTGCTCTATAACGTTGTGCTGTGGACATTTATGTGCTTTTTTGTGCAGAGGAGTTTTTAGTTTCCTGTTCTCATGCTGTCCTCCCAGGAGCCCAGCATGAGTAGAGGTCTCTTTTTTTCACTCTTGTACTTTCCCATCGTAGTGTATATTTCAGTGTTTTTCTGTAATGTTACCGATCTCCGACCTGTATCCCCATGTGATGTCTGTGTTGTGTGTGTAAGGTCGGGGGGGGGGTCCCATTTCACTGCAGGGCAACCTGCACGTGGCGAATAAAGCCTTGATTGATTGATTGATTGATTGATTGTTCTAGAAATTCTTCAGATAAACTTTAATGTGAATGATTTACGGACCTGCTGCGAGCAGCAGGAAGATCGGGTACAGGTGGACAGCGTGCACAGATGAGAGCTCTGGTGAGTCTCCTCGTTTTCAGCTTCAGATCAGAAACGTCCTCGTCGCCGCTGAGCCGGACGGAAAAGCTGCCAGCGTGAAACCTGAAGCCTTTCTGCACAGACTGACACAACATCACGACTCGCTGCCTCTGGCTCCGCCCATCACTGAGCTCAACCCGTCAACCTCCCGATGATTCAGCGACCCTGCCCGTCTGCCTGTCGTAGGGGAAAAGGTTGTTGCTGAAGGAGCTTCCTGGTAAAAAAGACGTCCTCTGAAGGGAACCCCTTCCTCCCCGTGATGACCAAGGTTGGCATGACCACCATAGTTGTTTGTTCCCCCTCGCAGCTCGACATTTAGTTCCTGCTCACAGCAAGCAGGTCAAAGGTCAGCGCGTTTACTGCCCTGCCGAAACATTTCTTTGTGCATCACGGTCCCGCCGCCGCTGTCAGACTTCTCAGGTTTCGTCTGAGTGAACAACCGTCTTATTCCCGTCTGCAGAGCACGTAGTTTTCAGTGTGATCATGTCACCGACCTTTGACCCTCCGCTCTGCTGCAGCTGCCGTTACTGTGCTCCGCTCAGAGAGAAACTTTATCGCTGCCAGCTGCCGCACCTTCACACAGCCGCGGCGCTGCGATTCCCCACGCTGTCCCCGGCTTGTAAACGCAGCACCAAAGTCATTTGGCTCTGACCGCTCTCCTCTTTCCTCCTCGTCGACACTTTTACCGGACGCTCACTGTAACCCTAAGCCCACTGAAAAATGATCTGAATATCATCTGTCAGCAACAGAAAGACAGAACAGTGTCGTCGGTGTGTTTGTTGTGTCAGATAAACTCTGAGGATGAGCTGAAAGACCTCACCAGGTCGGAAAAGGAGACTTCGTCCTTCGTCCTGGGCACAGAGTCGGATCCCTGCTGGAGTTCGGGAGAGTTTTCTGTTCCAGACACGGCAGTGAGGATTCACTGAGGTCATCGAAACCATTAAAACTAAAGCAGCAGGATTAACATGTGCAGGAAGCTGGGAAGATTCGTGACTGCTCACACAACTGGGAAAACCTGTCTGAGAGACTTTAGGCCACATCCCGCTGTGCTGTCAGAAACACGGAAACATGGCAGATGGCGTTGACGTGTGCAGGAAGTGACACAACTGTGAGACCGATTCATCCCTGACGACAAAGGAACGCCCTGAAACAGCAAACGCCTCCTTGGCCATTCTTCCTGCGACGTGTTCAGGAAGTCATCCAGCGAGGTTACGGTTTTAAGCATCGCTCTGTGTCACATCCAGACTTTTTCCTCCACTTTTCCTGGTTCAGCTGATAAAACTCTGAAGCTGTTTTATCTCTGGATTATCCTCCCATCTCATTCTGGATTTATGATCTCGGACATGTTTCCTGATCCGTGCTGTTTCATATCCTTTTTCCTTTGTTGGGCCTTTATTCTGAAGTGATCAGTTCACAGTGAATCTGCGCGGTGCTGCTCGCCTCTTCACGGGATTAAACATGTGGCGCACACAGCGCTGTGGATTAGGATTAGGAAGGCACATAAATTAATCTGTGATCTGGCATCAGACTGGGAGTTAACACTTCCCAGAATGCTTCAGAGCTGGCAGGCAGCGGAGTGGCCTGTTTGGCACATCTGTCCACCAGTGTTTTCAAAGGAGCTTGGAAAGAAAAGCGTCTGGACTTCTTTAAGTTGCTTGAAGACGTTTCACCTCTCATCCGAGAAGCTTCTTCAGTTCTAAGGTCAAATGGCGGAGAGTCCCACTGGGTTTAAATCTGGGACTCTCCGCCATTTGACCTTAGAACTGAAGAAGCTTCTCGGATGAGAGGTGAAACGTCTTCAAGCAACTTAAAGAAGTCCAGACGCTTTTCTTTCCAAGCTCCTTAGACTACGATGACCTGGATGACTGAGAACCTTCACAGACAAATCCACCGGTGTTTCCACACCAGCTGTGGTATAACAGAGCCCGGTCAGAGCCGGGAGCGCACCGCGCCGACGGATTGCGCCTGCGGTGCAGAACATGGCGCCTCATTTGCTGCTTGAGCGGTGCTGAAGGTTTGCTGTGACACAGGCATGGGCATGTGCTCCATCACACGGTTGGTGTTTTGCAGGCTGTTTTCAGCCTCGCCTCCCGCTCCCTCAGCAGCGGCTCGGATGAACGAGACATTTACCGGTGAAATCAGCGGCAGCTGTGATTCATTTGTGTGTCTGAGTCGTGCCGCTGTGAGGAGGCTCCGCTCAGACACCAGCGTGTGCAGATGACATGTTTGTGCCTCATTCAGACACATTCATTACCTTTGGACCAGTTATCTCATCATCCTTTCATAATGTGACAGGCTCGCTCTGCCGCGCCGCTCCGGCTTCCTGTAATCACTGCAGGGCCCTAAAAGCTGCTCCGCCTCCTCCGCTCCATCCTGTCACCTGACTGAGCCGTCCTTTTAAAAGCAGCCGGCGTAGATTTCTGAAAACCTGCTTCACTTTCACAGGTCCTGACAGAGTGTAACCATAGCTGATGGTGTCAAACGTGACCTCTGGACACGAAGCCACCCAGAGACATGCAGAGTCCTACGTAGCAGCGAACTCGTCTCAGCGTCTTTAGTTGTCATTAGTCTCTGTCTCTCTTCCACAGCGTGTCTTTATCCTGTCCTTCTCCAGCAGATGGCCCCGCCCCTCGCTGAGCCTGGTTCTTCCTGTTAAAAGGGAGTTTTTCCTTCCCACTGTCACCAAAGCACTTGCTCATAGGGGTCATATGATTGTTGGGTTTCTCTGCATTATTGAGCCTTGGGGTGGGGGGTTATTGCGTTATTGCGTCTCCTCGGCGGTCTGGTCTAACCCGTTGTTTCTGCCCTCCAGCTGGTCGGGGAGCAGCAGGAGAGCCGGCCCCTACTGAGCCCCTCCATCGATGACTTCCTGTCGGAGACCCGGAGCGACACCCCCTCCGCCCGACCGCTCACCTCCAACACAGCAGGTAGACTCCCGCTAATTACCACCTCCTCCCGTCCTTCCCCTCCCCTCGTCT
>NC_140478.1:33859014-33869014 GCF_051167445.1 Perissodus microlepis
AAGCTGTGGGTTTGCTGCTCTGCGTTCCTGTCGTCATAAACTGCGAGGTCACAGATACGAGCGGCAGAGAGGAGCGTCCTCTGCAGGTGGCCCGTCTGTCGGAGTAGAGCTCCTGCTGCTCCTCCGCATTGAAAGGAGTCAGCTGCGTCAAAGGCCTAAAAGAGAAAGGAGGTGGGCGAGGAGGTCTGAGCCTCTGTGCTCTGCGTGAGCCGGGCGTGGGCACGCCATGGCGGTCTGAGTTGTTTACCTTTCAGCATCTGTCTGTCTACTTCCTGTCTGACAGTCGGACACAGAGTTCTGGGACAAGATGCAGGCAGAGTGGGAGGAGCTCGCTCGGAGGAACTGGCTGGAGGACTCCGAGGACCAGCAGCCGATCCCGCCCACTGTCTCACCTGCAGAGAAGGTGAGCTCAGAACAAGCCTCCAGATAGAAACAGCGCACACACACACACACACACATACACACACACAGTCGTGTTTTCATATCTCAGTGAGGACATCTCATTGACATAATGCTTTCCCAGCTGCTTACACAAACCCGGAGCCTAACCATAACCTAACTGTAACCCTGACACTAAAACCACATTTTGTCTTCAAACTCGTGGGGACGGACATTTCGTCCCCATAAGGGCTGTTGGTCCCCACAGGTATAGTAACATGCCGAATTATGGTCCCCACAAAGATATGTAAATGTGGTATACACACACAGACAATCTGGAAAAACAGGGAAAAATCCCAGAATTCCAGAAAGCACTGAGTGAAAGTTGGATTCACACAAACCAACGAGAATGTCTGAGACGAATGAGCTTGAGCTGTCAGTGTCTCCGCAGCAGCTCGGTGAATACTGCAGACGTGTGTGCGACGACTGCACGTTTCAGATTCCTCCAGTCTTACTCTGAGCAGTTAGCGCTGCAGCGCGGCGCCAACCGCGCAGATCGAGTCTGTGACACCGGAGGTGGCCCGAGGGGGGACGAGCAAAAAGGCAGCAGACGTCTGCGCCGTGTTCACGTGTGTGAGCAGATGTTTGGTAGCGTGTTAGCGTCACCTCCGTGCCGCCATGATGTAACACCTGAGAAGGGATTAGAGCGGGATTACCGAGGCACCCACAGCTGATCTGAAGCCAGCTGCAGATTAAAGCGGCCAAACATCCAGCGCAGCAGTAATCTGACATTATTAATGGCTGCCCCAGTGCATGCTGGGAAAATGTTTTCAATAAAAAGATGGGCAGGAAGGTGAAATGTCAGCGCACACATGTTAACACGCAGAGAGGCGGGAAAGGGTGGAGCCTGTGAAGTGTTACAGAAAGGTTTATTAGTCATTATTCATAACTCACCTGTTAAAACGTCACCGCAGAGTTCACTGTAACACTGTGTGTGTGTGTGTGTGTGTGTGTGTGTGTGCGCGCGCGTGTGTGTGTGTGCGTGCGCTGCAGGGTTACTATTTCAACACCAACAACCCGTACAGAGACTGGCCCAACGCCTTCGCCGAGGCTCAGGAGAAAGCTCGGGAGGGAGACCTGAACACTGCCGTGCTGCTGCTGGAGGCCGCCATCCTGCAGGACCCACAGGACTCAGAGGTGATGCGACGCGCCCAGCTGTTCATCATTTCACTGTGTCTGGTCTGCAACAGCAAGCCATCCGTGAATGATGTTTCGTCTGCATGCAGATGTGACGATGGGAGTCTCATCCTGTGCTCTCAGAGTCAACAGCTGATCACAGCTTGTTTTATTTGGACGAGAGAGAGCAGTCGCGTAGACACGATGAAGACGATGAAGGTCACACTGAGGATTGTTTAAACGCCACAGTGTTGTTGCTGACCTCGTCCATCCCTTTATCACCTCAGTGTGCCATCTTCTGATGTCACAGAGGAGCTCAGATTCCTCCAGATAATTTGACACATCGAATTAAATTCACTTCTGTTTATGTAGAGCTAAATCCTACCAACAGTCTGCTCAAGGCTTTTTATGTTACTCCAGACAAAGGCCAACAGTCAGACCACTCCCTATGAGCCAGCGCTATGGCAACAGTGGGCAGAAAAACTCCCTTTTAACAGGAAGAAACACGACCGGTGGGAGTTGAGATGAAAGTTATCATGTGACATATGAAACGTTATGCTGGCCAGTTCTGTTTGTACCACCATGCACATGTTGGTGACGCGTGCTCGTGGCCTGCAGTCTGCCACGCCCACATTTCTCTGCATCAGGAAGAGAAAGGGGCGGAGAAGTCTGCACCAGCAAAGAGAAAAATTAGGAGAATTTCAGCGACGGAAACAATCGTGTCCAAAGAGGAAGCCAGAAAAGGCACGCCTTTCCACCGAGATACCATGGTGATGACGATGGTAAAAACAAAGTGAAGGTGCTGAATATCGTTCAGATACAGTTACCAGCAGCTGGAAAACGTACATCACCACCGCCAGGCTAAGCATCATCACACACGTCCAGCACTACAAACACGCGTGAGCGCTGCGTGTGAACGCCTTCATCTTTGTGTCATGATGCATGGCACTGCAGGTGAGAAAAAAAACAGCGAGGCAGAGGTTTGTGGCGAGACCCAGCGGTCCCACAGAAGGCGGGGCCTAAACGTGCTGACTGGAGCTCCGTGACGTTTAGATGTCCAAGCATTTTCAGCCAGGAAGAGGTCGTTTGTGCTCAGTCCAAATCAGAATCAGTGAGTTCTCACATTCCTGTTCTTCTTCTTCACGTTTTCAGGCGTGGCAGCTTCTGGGTATGACTCAGGCTGAGAACGAGAACGAGCAGGCCGCCATCGTGTCGCTGCAGAGGTCAGTCGCCTTCATGCTGGAGAGCTCTGCTTTATATTTAACCCTGACATGCTAACTGTTTGCTGGAGCTAACTTGCTTTACCTGCTGCAGGTGCCTGGAGCTCCGCCCCAACAACCTGCCGGCCCTCATGGCGCTCGCCGTCAGTTTCACTAACAGCGGCATGCAGCGGGAGGCCGGCGACGTGCTGCGCCGCTGGATCTGTCACAACCCGCGATATAAACACCTGGTCCAGGACAGCAGGAGTCCGCTACGGGGCTCCCCGGCCATGCCGTGCAGGGGCCCCCACGCCTCCACACCTGCCAGGTATGAAGTTCAGTCAGCATGTTCTTGTAAAGTTCCAACTCCTCTGTGATTGGATGGAACCAAGCTGTGTGTGTGCGCAGGTGTGAGCTGCAGGACGTGCTGCTCCTCTTCCAGGAGGCGGCTCTGCTGAACCTGGACTGTGTGGATCCCGACCTGCAGACCGGGCTGGGAGTCCTCTTCAACCTGAGCTCGGACTTCGACAAGGCGGTGGAAGCTTTCAGTGCAGCGCTGTCTGTCAGGCCGCAGGTAACACGCGCGCGGACACACACACGTCAACATGGTGGCGGTCCTTTCATACGAGCAGTGATGCTGTCAGACTCGGGGTTTCTCTCTGCAGGACTACCTGCTGTGGAACCGTCTGGGAGCCACGCTCGCCAACGGAAACCGCAGCGAGGAGGCGGTGGAGGCGTACACCAGAGCTCTGGAGCTGCAGCCTGGATTCATCCGCTCGCGGTACAACCTGGGAATCAGCTGCATCAACCTGGGAGCGCACAGGTAACCCTGGCACTGACCTCTGACCTCACACAGACCAGTCTTACTGCGGCGATGTAGTTGTATAACCCCGGTCCTGGTCCTGGTCCTGCAGGGAGGCAGTCAGTAACTTCCTCACGGCGCTGAACCAGCAGAGGCGGAGTCAGCGCTGCAGCCAGCAGCAGATGTCGGCTAACATCTGGGCCGCCTTGCGGATCGCCATCTCAATGATGGACCGCCCCGAGCTGTTCCAGGCCGCCAACATGGGCGACCTAGACCTGCTGATGAGGGCCTTCGACATGAGCGACGTCTGACGGCGAGTCATGGGAGGGCGGAGCCTTGCTCCCAGAGTCACGGGAGCTCGGTTGGATGCCCGGGTTGAAACCAGACAGTGAGGGAACGGCGCAGCCCTTTAGCTTCCTGTTTGTAGCTCTGCATTCTCAACGCCGTCTGCAGGTCTGAACACGATCAGGTCGATCATCTTTTCACCTTTAACAAGAAGATTGAATTCAGCTCCTCCTCTTCCTCCTCGTCACCTGCGCTCACCTGCTGCTGACTTTCCAATGCTCATCGGTCACTTCCTGATGGTCGACTTTAAACGTGATGTCGTGAGGGATGAAGAGGGGGATGAAGGTCTGGACCTCACTCGTGGACTTGTCAGAGCAGCTTTGCATGATTCACGACTCAAAATAATCCTTCTTTATCTGACACAAACGTTCTTTACATGGCTGTCCTTCATGAAAAGAAAGTTTGAACATCAGGTGGGCGGAGCTTATGTGCTCGCAGCCAGAGATGTCCTCCTACATGCAGCGTAGACGTTTCCACCGTGAGCACCTTTTTGAGCATTTTCACCTTCGTGGTGTTTTAAAAGTGGGCGGCTCTGTTGCACTCATGGAAGCCCCGCCTCCATCCTCCACCACAGCCTGCTTCTCTGTCTCCTTCCTCTGTCAGCTGCTCTCCACAGCGAATCATCTTCTATCCCAGCATCCTCCAACCCTCTCCACTACGTCCATGAACCTCCTCTGAGCTCTTTCTCTTCTCTTCCTGCCTGAAGCTCCACCTTCCCGCTTCTGCACATGCTCAGACCAACTGAGCCATTGGTCTGATGGACTCACGTCTGCTCCTGTCCATTCTGCTCACTCCCAGTGGACATCTGAACATCCCAGCAGGTGTCACTACCATCTTTAAACCTTCTCCTTCTGTCACCTGGCTCCGCCCACTCTGCCCCTCTCCTGCTTTGTATTAACGGGACCAGAATTTAGAAAATAAACTTTGTTTTTTAATGAATCAGACGTGAAACCAGCGACTCATCAGGAAAGACTTCCCTGCGCTCATTTTCTCATGGACTTGTATACAGTCGTACACCAGAGTCGCCCCCTGCTGGTCACCCTGTTATGTCCAAACCCCAGAATCTCTTCAGTGGTCGTTCTCACCTCTGTAGCTTTTCTATCGGCTCTGTTCACTTGCAGCACGTCTTTCAGCTCAGGTTTTAAAAACTCACGATGTCCGTGGACATGAAGCTTAACACCAGGTCCTTTCCTAACGAGTAATCCAAACCACGGAGCTGCAGGAGTGAGGAGAAGCAGAACACGCCCACTTTAAGGCTTTTTCCTCCCATGTTTCTTCACCTTGTTACTTTTAACCCTTTAAAGCCATAAAACAGCAGCAGGGGTCTGTTAGCAAAGAACCAGGCTGCAAAAAAGTTTCCACCTCTGCCGTGAAAAGGCAGAAACTCGCCTCTGTGTCACCTCCTGCAGGCAACAGCTGGTACTGCAGCAGCATTTATTTAAATCAAACCAAGAGGCCACCTTCACACCTGAGATCAGGTGTGGTGCTAAAGGTGAATAACAGAATTCATAACTCAGAATTCTGATGTTAACGAGGCCTCACAGAAAGTTTTCCATGTGGTGATGATGAAACAGCTGTATCAGGGCTAGCGCCACCTGCAGGAAGGGTTCGGGCATGTGTCAAATATTTTCCAAAGGAATTCAGGAGAAATATCTGTCGTCTTCAGGCGACTTTTGTTGTGATTTGGCGCTATATAAATAAAATTGAATTGAATTAAAAAGATTTGCTTTGGCAGTTGAAAAGTTAAACGCCTCGCCCCCTGTGTGACACAACCGTCTGTCTTCACACAAAGGATGACCCTCAGCGAGCCGTACAGCTGGATCCCTACGAGTCCTCCCGTCTGCTCACCTCCGACCTCGCCTCGCATCTGCTCCTTCCTCTGTAAGAGACAGAAAAGAAAAACACCCCTCTGCCTAGCCTTGATCATTTTCATCCTACCGCTGATTCCAGTATCTAGTTCAGGACATTCTGTCCAGACTCTCCCAGAGAATATCCCTCTAACCCTGAAGTGTAAGCATGCTGCAAAACCCTCCGTGCTCTACGTCTACGCCTCAATATTTCAAATCCAGTCATGGCGCAGGACGAAGCTTTTGACCCTCAAACACGGAGCGCCAACATGTTTATGAGCACATTTCCATTGTGTTTATAAAAAAATAATAAAACAGCTTTATTTAATCATTTTAAACCCTAACGTCTCACTGATGCAGCGTCACTTCTGTGCGTTAAGGTTTTTCACAAAACGACTGCAGCGATTTCCCGCCTGGCCTGGAGGTGGCGCTCATCGTCCTGTACCTGCTGCTGTTCCTGTGTTTGCCTGTGGGAGGCGCCTGTGATTGATTCCAAACATTAACACGTTATAGTTTAAAACTGATGTTTGTATTATTGTTACAGTTTCTGTGTTTTATTCTGAAAAGTCGTGTTCATGCTCTGTCCCTTCCTTCCTGTCGCTGGTTCTCAGGTGAGTGTGAGAAAACGCGCAGCAGCTGATCCGGTTAAACGAAAGCTAAATCAAAGCAGCGTCCCCCGAGTCCTGGAGCGGTGAAGGCTTCCTGTCATGTCGTTAGTTCGGGACGACTTCCTGTCTGTGGTTCTTTTCAGATCAGCTGACAGGAAACCACAGCGCTTCTCATTCTGAGGGTTTTAATGTGTTCAAGCCAGGACGCCCAAGTAACAAAAGCAAAGAGCTCCAGACAAGCAAACAGCCAGCGCGTTTTCATCCACAGCTTCCTGCTTCAGAGATTAACGGGAAGATTCACAAACTTCATCCACACGATGATGAGGAGTGTGAATCTTCGTCCTGCTGCTTCTCCTGAGTCCTGCTCGTCTTCACGTCTGTACGGTTCTGATGTAAATGACTGTACGGACAGTAATCACATGTAAACTGATGATATTAAACGGGTGATACAGAAACCTGGAGTCTAATCAGTGTGTTCTGTGCAGAAACATTACTGTGAGTGTTTTAATTAAGGGCAGTGTTACAGAGCCCCCCGGTTTGTCCTGCTTTTCCTGCCCCCTCTTAGATTTCCACAGAAACAACAGCTGAAGGAAATTTGTCCTGTCAGATTTCACTCGGTGGAAACGTCTCTGAGCCGAGCTTGTCTGAAGCACAGACAAATAAGATAAAGTGTGAACTTGAAGCTGTGCGTTGTAAATGAATGTGTGTAACAATGAACAAAAGACCGGAGCGTTTGACTTTTGGGGCACATGCTGCATTAAAACGGGCAACGCAGGGTAAAATACCAGTTTATACCACAAGATGGAGCAGCGAGTCAGTCAGAGAGGAAGAAAAGGACCCAAGGCCGGGTATTCAAACACTCATCATGTGACTGAACAAAAAGCTGCAGACAGGTGGGGTCTGAGCACTCACCTGTACCTGAGTGTTCAAAGACATGTTGAAGTGGGAGGTGGCGCTGATGCAGGGGTCCTGACAGCCTATAGGGCCGGTGTCCCTGCAGGTTTTAGATCTCACCTCGGGTCAACACACCTGAATCACATGATTAGTTCGTTACCAGGCCTCTGGAGAACTTCAGGACATGTTGAGGAGCTAATTTAGCCGTTTAAATCAGCTGTGTTGGTTCAAGGACACGTCTAAAACCTGCAGGGACACCGGCCCTCGAGGCCTGGAGTTGCCCACCCCTGCTATAGGGGAAGGTCTGACAGGGAGGAAGGTGCTCGCAGTGCAGCAGTGACCTCCAGTGGCAGCAGGAAGCACTGCAGAGAAGCATCAGCTCTGTCCATCCACAATCACACATTCATTGATAAACATTAGGACAACAGAGAAAACACCACAAAAGTGACCTGATCAAAGTGTATTTGCTGGCTTCAGCGTGAGCACGAAGAGGAAACTCTCGAGACAACAAGCTTCGAGTCGACCGGACGAGCCGAGAGTCACAAAAAGAGACAAAAGCATTTGTCACTTAAAAAACTGTGAGGCTCAGTTTTCCACGATAATCATTAGACTCGTAAATGTGTTAAAAAGAAGGGCGCCATGACGAGGACAAGAGCCTTTGAGTGGTTTGGTGACTGAGCTCATTTGATCCCAACAACACCCAAAAATCCAGGAAGAATTCCTGACCAGAACTCCCACTATAAATCTGTGTGAACCACTCCAGTCTCAGGTCAGTAAACCTGAAGAAAACCAGGTCAGCACTCAAACATTCACAAACAAGATCGGCTCAGCTCATCTCGGTCTCGGCTGATTTTTAAACTGGTAAATCTTACTCAGGACACTTCCTTTAAACTGCTTAAGGCTGTATCTGAGGCCTGACCTGCTCTTTGCAGCACTCCCACCTCCACCTGTCTGTGTAACCCTGATGGGGACGGGTGGAGGTAATTGAATGTGCTGTAGTGAGGGGTGAGCTGAGTATTTAATTGCGTTCAGCAGTGAAACTGTTCATAGACAGTACACCAGGACCATTAAAGAGAGGAAAAAATGAAGCCATAGAACATTCAATGCTTTTATTTTCTTGATTTTTCACTAGAAGGTTGACTTCCTGCCAGGTGGTGAGGAGCTCTGTAACACATCACATGTCTGAGCAATAATGCACAGATTTATGGATTCTATCACTGATCAATACGTCTAATCACAGTCACATGATGAGATATTAGAAGCTGGTGTGAGATAAGCTGCTGAGGTTCAGCTGTTTGTGGTCGCGGCGAAGGCGGAGCATCCACTCACCACCTCAGGAGACCCAAACGGCCTGAAGGTGGAGCCAAAGATTCAGGAGTGTGTTCTCATCAGCTGCTCATGAAGGCCAGACTGTACGAGCCTACAGACGAACTTTGACCCTTGATTCTAAAGTACAGGCGTCGACTCAGGGTCGGGGTCTCCTGCTGCTTCCTGTTCAGCCCTCAGTGGTAAGCTGTCCTCTATTGGTTTGTGTTGGTTGGTGACGAAGGTCACCTGAGCAGGGAGCTGTCTGGGATTTATGCGACTGTCGGTGTTAACGCTGGGCGATGAGCGATACCTCAGGACTCTCCACCAGCTTCTGATTGGCCAGGAGCTTCACCACAGCAGCAGTTCTTCTTCTTTAGTTTTCCTGCAGGTACTGAACCGAAAAGACCTCCAGCTGAGTCTCCAGCTCGGTGGCTCTGTTCCTGAACAAATGAAAACAAGATTTTAAGACATGCAGCTTCTGCTGAGATGTTAACAGGACCTGGAAGTGCGTGGGGTGTGTTTATGGACGCTGGAATATTGTAAGTAAACGCTGCACAGAAAAGACGATTTTTAAACCTTATTTTGACCCAAAGCTGCCAAACGTTGGAAAACCAGATTCATGATTCCCAAACTGGGACTTCTGGGATCTCTGCACGCTGACTGTCCAGAAAACGCCAAAGATCTGATGTGCAATCCCTGAATTTAACTTTTGCATCTCGTGCACTGAAGTTTGTTTCTGACCTGAGCGGGAGTTCCTGTGAACTCTCCAAACCACGAGTGGCTCGGAGCTCTGACCTGAAGGCCTTGGAACGCCTCTGGATGTTCTCCAGTCTCTGGATCCTGAAGCTCAGCTGACGGATGTTTCCCTCCAGCTCAGCGTCACTCAGCTCCACCCTCTGAGTCAGACGGCTGAAGGTGGACAACAGCTCCCTCAAACACAAACAGAGCAGATTAAAGGCGGAGCCTCCAAGTGTTCGCTCCCTGGACATGTGCGTCAGGTGTGGGCGGGGTCTTACTTGCACACCTGATGGCTGCAGGCGCTGCTGGCGACGGGGACGATGGCTCTCAGGCGCTGAGCGGCGTGCTCGACAAACTGCTGCTTCAGAGTGCGCTCCCTGCTGGCATCAGTCCAGGTGAGTTTCTCGTACAGGTAGAGGAGACCATACAGAGAGACAGAGAGGGCGATGAGACGCCAGCCCACTGAACGCCACACCTGCAGCGACAACAGCACGCACCTGAGAGACACACACCTGTCCCCGATTTTAACAGAGGCCTCGTGGAAAAGATAAGAAGTGGCTCGGAGTCATTCCTGGACTAATCTCCTGGAGAGAGACCATCATAGCAGGCCTGCGTGTTTATTCGTCGCAGACGCTCTGCATCATTTGCAATTTCATCTTTTCTCCTGCACTGGGCCCTTTTTTATGATTGGACACCTTCTGGAAG